>NC_044929.1:18205100-18279809 GCF_003576645.1 Ipomoea triloba
TCCAACTGGAATTCACGTATGTTTAAGTGGGGGTATTATGGTAATTTTAGTATTTATATTACATGAATTGAAATGGTGCATTTTAGTACAATGTGGTACGTTTGAATACATGCTGTAGTGCGTTTTATTAAATATGTTCATTAACTGTGTTGTGGACGTATGTTGGTGCATTAACTGTGTTGTGGAATGGTGTATTTTAATATATCCACTGGTGCATTTTCATACGTAGAATGGTGTGTAACTGTGTTGTGGAATGATTGTTTTAATACGTCCTCTGGTGCATTTTAATACGTAGAATGGTGTGTATTTTTAACACATGTGTTTCTAATAAGTGTGTTGTGGAATGACGTGTTTTAATCCGTCCTCTGGTCATTTTAATACGTTGTTGAATGGTGTGTATTTTAACACATGTTTTCTAATAAGTGTAATAGTGCATGTTTATAATGGGATGAGGATTTTCAACGAGGGGAATTGTGCATTTTAACACACATTGTGGTGCATTTTAATACGTAGAATGGTGCATATTTTAGCAATTTTTCTAATATGTGTAAATAGTGTATGCTTATAATCTAGCATGAGGACGTTGTGGTAATTTTAATACGTAAATGCGTTTTATCACGTATATTGATGAATTTTAAGTGAATAAGTGCATTTGGTTATAGTGTGGAATGTGTGTTTTATCGGTCCTCTGGTGCGTTTTAGTACGTAGAATGGTGTGTTTTGTAACATATATATATTGCGCGTTGATTTGATTATTTGATATGATCTAATGACTGAAAATAGGCCGCACGGCCGCACGGCCGCACCTGATGATGACTCTCTCTCTATATATATATATATATATATATATATATATATACACACACACACACACACACACACATTTATATAATACATTATATTTATTAAATATAAATATTAACCTCTATTGGGGTACATTTTCTTCGGAAGCCAATAATCCTCTGTACTACTTCGTGCCGAAGGTATTAACGTTGTTCTTGCTTGTGAGTGATCGGAGATGGAGAAGATACAAAGACAATAACCAGCAATGGAAGAGATCATTTTGCCTGACGTATTTACCTTCTTCTCGCATGTGAGTGATCGCAAATGGTTCAAAGACACACATAGAGCATGCAACAATATGTTAGGAAATATTACTACGGAAATAATATTTCTAGAAAATAACAAGCACAAGAAAAAGAAATGATTTTCTGGAGCGTGATAAGCTTGAGTCGTGTACTTACTACACTATTCTTAAAACCTTATTTGTTACCTCCTAAGGTGCTAGGAGTGTTGTACCCTAGGTTTCCCCGGATAAAATAAGCTTCGATTTCAAGTTTGAATACTCAAACTACGAAACCCGGTGAACAAAAACAAGGTTCTTGTTTTGATCACAGTTGGCAAAGAAAGGAGTAGAAGAAGAGTTTTTCGAGAGAGAAAATATAATTCATGTGTTGTGTGTAAATCTGCACCCCCCTGTGCGCGAAAAAGAGCCCTTATGCTATACAATTCACTAAGCCTAAGAAAGACTCTTGTATAAATAGTGGTGCAAATTCACTTCCCAAACCAATGTGGGACAAAAGTTTACTTTAAAGCTTTTCCACCATTTTTCCAACTCAAATGGGTCAACTTTGAGAACCAATTTCTCATTCATCTATTATCCGTTTTGTGTGTACTATATATCAATCTCTTCGTCTAACTATGAAGAACCCGAATTCACTTTGACCCGACCCAAATGGGAAGTGGACCCCACATATATTTGTACCACAGAATAGCCACTAAAATTGTCATTTTATGCTATTTTTCCAACACAATAGAGACTGAGTGAGAGAAGACGACGTAGGATCATGCATAACCAAATAGCAATATTGATCATCATATCATTCTCATTCTACCCTACTACCAAACATGCAAAATACTTTCACCAAAACTCATTACCAGCCATTACCAAGTATTTGATACCCATTCCGGTTCTGATTCCCATGTGCGAACCAAACACACCCTTAATATTCCATGGTTATATCTATCGACGATCAAATACAATCATTTTTTTAAGAAGAAATAATATGAATTGTTAAAGTTTTAAAAATAGTATATGAAAAATGTAATAATATTAGCAATGTTATATGACTAAATATAGTCAACTTAGAAGACAAGTGCTAGCAACGCATTTGATTCACAAAATAAATTTGAAGGGAATAAGAATGTTATTTCATAAGGAATAGAATAGGAATTGTAACGATGTTCATAAAATATAAAAATATAAATATAAATAATGACTAATTGACAATAAGGAATCTTCTGATCCACTGCAAAACCTACAACTAATTTAATATATATATTGCGCGCGCACACACATACACACACATATATTAGTACTTAATTTGTAAAAAATAAAGTTTAGAGGAATACCTTTAGCTTGATGAAGAATTCCAATCTGATGCAATGGTGGAAGTGATGCAAGAACAGAGAGAAAGAGAGAAAGATAAGCGTATAAATTTAGATTTAATAGAGGGTAAAAAATGAAATATAATAAAAATAAAAATAAAAACTTATTTCTAAGAACTCAGGAATAAGTTAATACCTAACGGGCCATGAATCTCTATTACCTTTGTAAGGAAAGGTGTCATTCCCTCTCTCTCCTTCATGGTGTCAACTTTTTCTTCAATATCCGTGAATAAACTAGTAAACTACGTTACTTATGTAGTTGTTCTTAGAGATATGTGTACACTTGTAAAAATTTATTAGTTTGTCTAATTATTACAAACAATAGCTCCTAACAGTAAAGTAGTAATAGTCAATTTGGTGGTTACAAAATGCTATAAATCCTAATATCCTATAATATTAAATAATGTAATGTTTATCTATAAATTGAGAGCTTTAGCCAAGAACTTTGTCTGCAAATCCCAATGAAGGCCGGGTAGGTTGAGGACGAATCATGTTGTGGACTTGGTTCTTGAGGATAATAACCAAATCAAAGCTCATGGAGATAATCTTTTTTTGAGGATCGATCCTTATGAAGACATGAATAATGAACCCTATCGAGGAGGTGCATTGAGAAATCTTCTAAGAACACGTGCAAATTACCCTACAGATCGATTACACATGCCAAGGATTGTTGAAGACTTAGAATGGGGGATAACTTAGAACCTCTTGCCAACCATACTTAGGGTGTGTTTGATTCATGAGTTTAGCTATCACGAATTGGAATTAAAGTCATTGTCATTGTTTGATTGGCAGGTTTTTAAAACACTACTATAGGATTTGATTACCCCATTAATTAGCAGTTGTTATACGGTGGACCATGGTCCACAATGTCACAAAACGACGTCGTTTCAGTAATTAGTAAAAACGGCTGCAAGTCGTAATGGAGATCCGTAACTGATACTACAGTTCATCTTAAAAGATACTGCCTCACATTTGTTTTTATATTATCGAATGAAACTGTAGTTATATCGAAATGTAACTGTAGTTGTGTTGATATGTAACTGCAATGTATATAAACTGATATTAAATAACAATTTCACATTTTTTATGTATATTGTCCAATAAAACTGTAGTTATATTGAAAAGATATTGTTATTGTGTTGAAAAGAAACTGCAGTGTATTATAAAAGAAAATGTAGTTGTGTTGAAAGGAGACATATTTGAGTGTATAATATATCGATTGAAACTGCAGTTATATCGAAAAGGAACTGCAGTTGTGTTGAAAGGGAACTGTAGTTGTGTTGAAAGGGAACTGCAGTTGCGCGGAGTTGTTTCAACTGTTTGTTTTCATTAATCAAAACGACGTCGTTTTGATGCATGGTCCATAGTAAAATTTGCGATTAATTAGCTAGAAAACACATTTCCTAAAAAAATAAAGGTTTCATTTCATTATCCCCCCCCCCCCCCCCGGTAATTTGATTTTTATGTTTAGATTAATGCTTTTATATTTTTATTTTTTATTTTTTTATTCATATTGGTATTTATATTAGAATAAATTGTCTTAATTTTTGTTCTTAGCTTGTATTTTTCAACCATTTATTCCCATTATATGATCATACATAACCAAACAACAATATTAGTAATCATTCTAATTCTACCCTATTACCAAACATGCAAAATACTTTCACCAAAACTCATTACCATCACCAAGTATTTGATTCCCATTTATTCCCATGTGTGGACAAAACACGCCCTTAAGTCTTTCATGATTATATCTCTCAACCATAAAATACAATATTTTTTTAAAAGAAAAATAATATAAATTAATTACTAAAGTGATAAAAATATGTACTATATGAAAAATGTGACGATATCTACAAAGTTATAATATTTAATACGATCAAAGTGAAGGAAAATACTATCACAATAATCATAAAATTAAAAATGAAATTTTTTATTAGTTAATGTTTACTCTCAGATACAATTTTTTTTTAGTACTATTGACTATATTACAAGGCAGTGTATACTTTATCTGATATATTTGTTGCAGCCCGAAGAGTTAATACCCCATCGTCAGGGTTCGGTCCTGTAACATTCCCTCAAAGAGAGCCATAAAAATGTCATCTGAGCACAATGTATTTGACCAAATACGATTATTTAATTTATTTAAGAAAAAAAATGAACAAATAGTAAAAATCATCAAAGTGATACTATGTATCTATGTCTGTAAGCATATGCAAGTTGATAATTAATTTCTTAATGCAACATAGAGTATGAATAGAGGCCAGGGAGAAATTCCACCTTATTCTCTAGAGGGCGGTTCGCACTACGAACTACGAAGCCTTTGGTTTTCTGAAAAGCTAAAGTGATGACTTTATTTATTTATTTATTTATCCATCTATTTTTAAAAAATTTCAAGTTAAGAATTGAAGCTTGTGTGCCACTCACAAACATTAATTTTTGTTCGGTTCCTATTTCACTATTTGCAACAATTAATTAAGAAAACACTAAATGCCACTAAATATATTTAAAATATAAAACTGTTGAAATTACAAATTTCTGCTCACTATGCATGATTGTCGAAATTTTTTTTTTTTCTGCAACCATCACTAATTTTTAATTTTTAAAACTTTCTGATCACGGAAAAAGTGATTGAAAATTTGAGTATTTTCAATAATGGAAATTAGTGTTACTTCTAGTTAGCTAGCCAGCTAGGTATACATAATTTAATTACAATATTAATTGATGAATAAATACATGGTAATTACAAAGTAATAATTTAAAAGTATAAATATAATATTTTTAGAGTTGATTTCTATCATTTGAGCATCATGTGTTTTAATTAAAATCTACACGTTGTAGGATAGTATAGACATAGGAGTATATTTTATTATATGTTTTACAATAATTTACAATATGTTTCTAAAATTTTAATTTAGAAAGGGTCTACGGATCCCAAAATTAAAGACAACTGCACTTGTGCCTCTAGGTTATTAATTACTATTTGGTCCATAGTTGACAATGCATATACTTCCCCAAATATGATTAGGCCAACCCTAAACCGTTATATTACTAATACTTCCATAATAAAAGTTTCACTTGATATTATCATCAATTAATTTTTTTTTCTTTTTTCAAAATAAGAGGCGGAGAGTACCAAAAGAAATCAAGGAGATTTATGACAAAATAGTAATCTTTTGCGTCATGGGAATTCCAAGTGCGTCACCTCGAAGAACATGTACAAGTCACAATGAGGAGTGACGGAGTACAATCATTCCCTATCATAAGTTCACTTTCTCCTTAGTTAATTATGAAATTAAATCATTTTATCATTTGAAATTCAAACAACCATGTATATCATGTGCACTAGATGATTTTAATCACCAAGAATCTCAATGAGGGGTGACAAAAGACAATCATCCCTTATTGCAGTTCGTGCCTCTTTAGTTCATTATGAAAGTAAATTATTTTATCATTTAAAATTTAAGTAATCACGTATATCATGTGCACTAGACGATTTTAGTCACCAAGAATCTCAATGAGGAGTGACAGAGGACAATCATCCCTATCGCAGTTCACGGCCTCTTTAGTTAATTATGAAATTAAATCATTTTATCATTTAAAATTTAAGATACCTCATATATCATGCATCTTAGACAATTTTAGTCACAAAGAAATGAAAGAATAACTAAAATTATTTCATGGCGTTGAATAATCACTTTCAACAAAAGTTGAGGGGTGAACATTTTTTCCATGGGAGAAACGGAGAACGACCCTTTTAATCTCTCAATTATACTAGAATAATCAACTCGATCGTACTCAAAAAAAAAAAAATCAACTCGATCAGTCCTTTTAATTATACATGTGACCCCATTTAGTCCCTAATTTGTTTGTATGGTGGTCATTTTAATTCTCACATCAAATAGTACGTTGTTCAAATTAACGGTGATGGAGTATAAATATGTAAATTAATCCGTTTCTCCCAAAGCATGCATCACATAAGTAAAATATATATATATATATATATATATATATATATATATATATATATATATATATATATATTTTAAGTCAAAAACATCATGGATTACCTTTGTTTTCTCTCTAAATTCTTTTAAATACTCCTTAGCGAATAAAAATAATTATATAGCTTAATGTTTTCAAAATGATTAATAAACGTTAAGAAAAGACTACTAATAAAGTGAAAAAATGCAATACTCTTAAGTCAATCAAAATTTGATTCCCATGCAGTTAAAGCGGGATGGCCCCATTAGGCTAGTCCCATCGTTGTCTTAATTTTTTGTGGGCTTTTACAGAGACCTGTGGGCTAGGGTTCATGCAACCCTAGCCCGCCCCACGCGAGTTGACAGGCTACGCGGGCCGACCTGTGGGCTTTTTAAAAAGAAAAAATTTATGTGTACTGTGTACACATGAATTATTAAGTGTACACAATACACATTGTTTTTTAAAAAAGAAAAAAATAATTAGGGCATGGCCCGCGGCCCAAGCGGCCTTTTTTTTTTTTTTTAAATCCTAACCCGTCCCACCGCGGATCGGGTGCGGGCTAGCCGGCAGGCTTCTACCCACTTTGGCATTACTATCCATGAACCAAATATGTACATACATCTTAGTTAGTACACATTTGCATGGGTGTGCATGCATTCGGTTAATTGATTGGTTAACCGAACAAAATTAATTGAAATTTCTAAACATTTAGCCGTTAATCAAACTGAAATTTCTATTACCGAATTAATTGAATCGAAATTTTGTCGGTTAATCAGTGGATTAACCTATTAACCAAAATTTTTAATTAAATTTTGAAATCCTTAAAATTATAAAATAAAAATTAACATTACCTATTAAATCAATATACAAAAAATATTATTGTTTAATAATTAGGAATAAATAAATAAATAAATAAATAAGTGTGTGTGTGTGTACTAGTATTTTGTACGTTCGATGCGCGAAAATTCATGCTCAATATTAAAACATAAATAAATACAAATAATTAAAATTTATAATTCGAATTATATATACACAAATAATATATGTATTTTAGACACACATATATGATTTACCATTAATAGAAATTTAATTAAAATATAATCAACCATTAAATTAATTATATAATGATTTTAATAAAATGATAATTAAAGAATAGGAAAAAGATATGATAGATATATATGTATGGTAATAATGATGGAGTTAAAAGTAACGGTGTAAGGGTAATTTTGTATAACAAGAATGTAGTAGGGACAATTTTGTCTAATAACGTTATACATTTTGTCTAGTAACGGTGTAAGGGTAATTTTGTTACACATGAACACACACAATGGCCATAAAACTTATTTCTGATTCATCTTCTACTAACATTGATTTGGCAAATGCAGACAAATATGCAACTGCTAGCTGCTTGCTACTTGCAAAACAATCAAGCTTATGCTGCATACCATATTTTAAAAGGTACATAGAGCAAATTCTTGTTGGTATTTGAACTGAATTTGATTTCTAGCAACATAGTTGTGCTCATTTCAATTGAATTATGGTTTATGGACTTGCTTCCAAAAGCAGTGCTCATTAATCTCTCTCTTTTTTTTCTTTTTTTTTTAAACTATTATATGAAGGAACGCAAATGGCTCAATCCCACTACTTATTTGCGCTATCATGATTTCAGATGGATCTTCTTAATGAAGCAGAAATGGCCCTATCTCAAACTAATGACCCTACTATACTCCAGAGGTATAACATAATATTAATATTCCCAGTATCTTTACGCTATCCACTTGTTGAAATACATACTCATAGAAGATCATGTTTACTTTTGTTTGTCTTTAAATGCCATTTGAATTAAGGGTGGGCTTGTTCATGTTTGACTGCTTACTTGCAGGTTCCAAATGGTGCTGCTGGGCATTATCTTCTTGGGCTCACTTACAGGTGTTTCCCTACTTCATGTTCTTCCAATTAATCCAATGTTTTATTTGACTTAATATTTCGATAACTGTATAATGAACTCTTATGATTGTTAAGTAGCTGCCCTTTGTGATTACTAGGTTGTTCTAGTAGCTGCAGTACCATTTCATTGAAGAAGATATTGTGTTTGGATTCATATTAAATAGCTTACTAGTTACTACTCTCCTACTAAGTCTTGCTTGTTGGACCAGCTTTCTTTATTTGCAAGTGGTTTATAATTATTTAATGAATTTGGTGTATGGTGTAAGTTGGGGGTAATAGTCCTTTAAGTTTTACTCAATGAGCTGCATTATTTGTGACCCAGGTGGGGTAGCTCAAGTGGCAAATGAGAAAGACCCAGTAAATTTACCAAAAAAAAAATTATTTGTTCTTGTGGAAAGATATTAAACTATTTCTGGGCATCAAGTGATTGATGTCTGATCTGAAAAGTGAAGATGCAATATAATTTATGTTACTATATATATCGGTATCAGATCAGTAGTAGCTAGTTTATGCTTTATTTGTCAATGCGTTTTGATCTTAGAAACTTCTGCTGTTTTGTTTCATCAGTAAATAAATGGCGGGAAATATTTTCTATATATATATATATATATATATATATTCTATTATATATATTAATTTTTTTGGATGAAATTTCTAAATTTGAAAGAAATAAGCAAATAACAATCACGGAATATATATAATTTTGTTTAGTTTATGTAGTCATTGTTGAATTGCGTTGTTAGCTTTTCTATAAACGGCCACTCGTTGGCTCACTGTACATGGCCTTTAGTGGAGTCAGCCCAACATCCAAAGCAGCGGTTATATAGTGGACCATGATTCACACAGCGTTACGTGGATCATAGATTTTAAATGAAATTATAGTTTAATTAAAATAATATTTTAGTAGTGTTATAATCACCCATATATGTATACACCAACCTACATATATTTATTAGTAGAGACCTAGTTTGGCTTTTGTTAGAATGTTATGCATGGTTGTCGAATTTTTTTTCTACAACCATCACTGATTTTTAATTTTTTAAAACATTCTGATCACAGAAAAAGTGATTGAAAATTTGAGTATTTTCAATAAAGGAAATTTAGTATTACTTCTAGCTAGATAGGTATACATAATTTAATTACTATATTAATTGATGAATAAATATATGATAATTACAAAGTAATAATTTAAAAGTATAAATATAATATTCTTAGAGTTGATTTATCTGCTCCCAAATTTTTAGAGTTGATTTCTGTCATTTGAGCATGCATGTGCATTAATTAAAATCTACAAGTTGTAGGATAGTAGACATAGAAGTATATTTTATTATATGTTTTACAATAATTTACAATATGTTAATTAAAATTTTAATTTATAAAGGGTATACGGATCCCAAACTTAAAGACAACTGCCCTTGTGCCTCTAGTATGGTGTACTATGCGTCCATATATATTATCATAGGTTATTAATTACTATTTGGTCCATAGTTGACAATGTATATACTTCCCCAAATATGATTAGGCCAACCCTAAACCGTAATACTACTCGTACTTTCATATAAAAGTTTCACTTGATCAATTAATTTTTTATTTTTTTATTTTCAAAATAAGGGGCGAAGAATCCCGAAAGAAATTAAGGAGATTTATGACTCATCAATAATAATCCTTTGCGTCTTGAGAACTCCAAGTGTGTCGCCCTGAAGAATATGTAGAAGACTCAATGAGGAGTGACAGAGCACAATCATTCCGTATCACAAGTTGATTGCCTCCTTAATTGATTATGAAATTAAATCATTTTATCATTTGAAATTTAAGCAATCATGTATGTCATGTGCACTAGACGATTTTAGTCACCAAGAATCTCAATGAGGGATGACAAAGGACAATCATCCCATATTGCAGTTCATGCATCTTTAGTTAATTATGAATTTAAATCATTTTAAAATTTAAAATTTAAACAATCACGGATATCATGTCCATTGGACAATTTTAGTCACCACAAATCTCAATGAGGGGTGACCGAGGACAATCATCCCTTATCGCAGTTCACTGTCTCTTTAGTTAATTATGAAATTCAATCATTTTATCATTTAAAATTTAAGCAACCACATATATCATGTGTATTAGGCAATTTTAGTCACAAAGAATGACTAAATTATTTCATGGCACTAAATAATAGTCACAAAGAATGACTAAATTATTTCATGGCACTAAATAATCACTTTCAACAATGACTAAATTATTTCATGGCACTAAATAATCACTTTCAACAAAAGTTGAAAGTTGAACATTTTTTCAAGGGAGAATGACCATTTTAGTCTCTCAATTATTTTATCATTTAAAATTTAAGCAACCACATATATCATGTGTATTAGGCAATTTTAGTCACAAAGAATGACTAAATTATTTCATGGCACTAAATAATAGTCACAAAGAATGACTAAATTATTTCATGGCACTAAATAATCACTTTCAACAATGACTAAATTATTTCATGGCACTAAATAATCACTTTCAACCAAAGTTGAGAGTTGAACATTTTTTCAAGGGAGAACGACCATTTTAGTCTCTCAATTATTTTATCATTTAAAATTTAAGCAATCACATATATATCATGTGTATTGGGCAATTTTAGTCACAAAGAATGACTAAATTATTTCATGGCACTAAATAATCACTTTCAACAAAAATTGAGAGTTGAACGTTTTTTCAAGGGAGAACGACCATTTTAGTCTCTCAATTATACTAGAATAATCAACTTAGTCCTTTTAATTATACATGTGACCCCATTTAATCCCTCAATTATTTGTATGGTAGTCATTTTAGTCTCTCACATTAAATAATTGTTCAAATTAACGGAAGCACACATTAAATAAGTTAACTTTGTTTGTTTTCTAAATAAATTCATTTTTTTTGGTGTCACTGTCTCTATTACATTGTAGTATCTTCACTGAGGCTCTCATGACCTCCCATATGGGAGAGTCACTACATGTCATCTGAGCACAAAGTGCTTGACTAACTAAATTCATTTAAATACTCTTTAACAAATAAAAATAATTATATAATTAAATGTTTTCAAAATGATTAATGGAAGCTAAAAAAAATACTAGTAACGAAGTGGGAAATATCAATACTTTTAAGTCAAAAATCAGTAACAAAGTGTGTGTTTGACTTAAAAGTATTGATTTTTTTTCACTTTGTTACTAGTATTTTCATAGCTTTCATTAATCATTTTGAAAACATTTAGCTATATGATTATTTTACTCATTAAGGAGTATTTAAATGAATTTACAAAGAAAACTAAGTTACTGATTGTGCTTTTGACTTAAAATATATTTTTTACTTATTTAACGTGTGCTTTGAGAGGAAATTGATGAGTTTACATATTTATACTCCCATCACCGTTAATTTGAACAAATATTTGATTAAGAGACTAAAATGACCATCATGCAGATGGACTAAATGGAGTCACACGTGTAATTAATGAACTGAGTTGACTATTCTAATATAATTGAGGGACTAAAATAATCATTTTCCCCTCTTTCTATTTTGGGAATTATTGAGACTCAAGATTTGAACTAGAACATGGTTGAATCTAGCAAAATATTTTGAATTATGATATACTTATTTAGAAATTCTGTTTTAATATATGAGTGTTACAAATTTATCAACATCTCATCGGAAACCAAGATTAATTAGAAAATATATACTCCGTATATATTTGGTCATTCAGACACTTGGGATTATTAGTTATTTTGATTATTTACTGTTAAAAATTATAAAATATACTCTCAACTTTATAAAATTGTGAAAGTTTTAGTCTTTCAACGAACCAAAAGATAAGGAATGCTAAGGTTCTTATACTTTCATGGGCATATTATTATACCTAGATGAAATTTCTAAATTTGAACGAGATAACCCTCACGGAATTTTGTTTAGTTTATGTAGTCATTGCTATATTGTTTTTTGAAAACAAACCAACAAGGCATTGCTATATTGTGTTGTTAGCTTTTCTATGAACCGGCACTCATTGGCCCACTGTACATGGGCCTCAGTGAATGTCAGTCCAAGATCCAAAGCAGTTGTTACATAGAGGACCATGGATGGTTCACACATCGCTATGTGAATCATGATCGTCAAATGAAATTGTGGTAAAATTAAAATGATATTTTAGTGTTGCTATAATGAAATTAGTTTGTGTGAAAAATGAAATTAAAAAACATAGCTTATTCAGTAATATATTAATGTATATTGTTAAATGATACGTTAGTGTTGCTATAATTAAACTGATGTGTGTGAAAAATGAAACTATATTTAAAGTCCGTACAATAACATATATTGTCAAATAAACTTGTGATTTAATTAAAATAATATTTCAACTTTACTATAATTAAATTAATGTGTGGAAAGTGAAATTAAAAAACAAAGCTCATGTAATAATGTATATTGTCAAATGAAACTGTAGTAAAATTAAAATGATACTTTGGTATTGCTATAATGAAATTAGTGTGTGTGCAAAATGAAACTAAAAAACACAACAATATTCCCTAAATAAAATTTAAGTGTAATTAGAATAGTACTTACTTCGTGGTCCACATTGCTTCATGAACCATGGTCCACAGTAAAATTTGTCAATCCAAAGGAATTGTTATACGGTGGACCATGGTCCAAAAACGGTGTTGTTTCTTTAAGTAATGAAATGGTGGTCGTTATATTTAACAAATCCCCTATTTCTGGTGCGTTTAGATCAAAATGAAACTACGGTGTATCTAAAATGGAACTGAATAACTTGTCTCACATATTATATTAAATATATCAAATGAAGTTGTAATTGAATTGAAATGATACTTTAGTTGTGTTGAAATGAAATTACAGTATGTATAAAATGAAACTGAATAACATATCTTACATATTGAGTGTACATTGCCAAATGAAACTGTAGTTGATTGAAATGATATTTTAGTTGTGCTGAAATGAAACTACAATATGTATAAAAAGAAACTAAATAACATATCTCACATATTGAGTGTATATGTATTGTCAAATGAAATTGTAGTTATATTTAATTGTGCTGTAATAAAACTACATTGTATATAAAATGAAATTGAATAATAGTTTCACATATTTGAGTATATATTGCATAATGAAACCATAGCTGAATTAGAATCATAATTTAGTGTAGAATTGGAATTATAATTTAGTGGTGTTGTAATAAGATTACAGTGTGTATAAAATGAAATTCAATAACATGTCTCGTTGTAATAAGACTATTGAAATGAAATTACAATGTATATTTAAAATGAAATTGAACATGTTATACAAACATAATTAATTATACGGAACGAATGCCGTTTGTTTTCATTAAAAAAAACGACGTACCGTTTTAGACCATGGTCCATAATAAAATTTGCCCATCCAAAGAGCAAATTATTGTGTGAACCATGGTCTACCTAATGTTATATGAACCACAATAAAAAAGTACATTTTAAATATACTAAAAATATATTATTCGTGTACTGAAAACACATTATACAAAATAATGTACTTTCAGTACTCAAATAATGTACTTTTCCTGAATATAATGTGTATTTTGAATATACTAAAATAACATTATTTATATACTGAATGTACATTATTTGATAATATGGTCCACATAGTTGTGCGAAACATGGTCCATACAATAATAGTTGCATCGAAAGTGCAAATTATGCCGTGGACCTTGGTCCAAAACTACGTCGTTTTGTCTTTTTTTTTAAAAAAAAAAAAAATTAGTAAACATATTGCTGAATATAGAGTTGTCCAAAAATGTGTGAATGTAGAGGTTTCAAAGTGTGAATGTAGAGTATAGAAATTGTGAATGTAGACTTATGATTGTGTGAATGTAGAGTTGCCTAGAAATGTGTGAATGTGGAGGTTTCAAATTGTGAATATGGAGTGTAGAAATCGTGAATGTAGAGTTATGCATGTGTGAATCTGTAATAGAGTTAAGAAGTTCTAGCAACTTATAGCCCTGTAATGTGTAAATGTGGAGTTCTCAAGTTGTGAATGTGGAGTATATGACCTGTGAATATAGAGTTTTGAATGTGTGAATGCATAACAGTGGTAATATATTTATTAAATATATAACCCTGTAATGTGTGAATGTAGAGTTTACAAATTGCGAATGTAGAGTATAGTGTATGTGAATGTAGAGTTTGTCCACATTTCAGGCCGAAATGTTTAGTAAAAAAAAAAGTAAAAAAAAAAAAAACCAAAAAAACGGCGTCGTTGGACCTGGGTCCACGGCATAACTATTGGTAATAGTTGCATCCAAAGGTATTGGGCTTTGAAGCTTCATAAATATGGGCTGGACTTCTAAAAACATGATGTAACCCAGCCCAATTCCCACATCAAGATTTTACCTGATTTCTATTCTGACTGGCTTCCATCTTCGTCTCGTCTTCCTCGAGTCAAACAGCAAAGATTCACATTTAATTCACTCACACTCCACCGCCCAGCCACCGCAGCAACCGCCGTTCTCCGCCGCCCCTTCAAACGCCAATTGCTATCTTAGTCACAGAGTCCCGGCTTTAATGGACTCACAAAAGCTACCCAATTCCCAACCCATGCGAGTCCTCATTCGACCCCCAATCCCACCCCCAGCTCATACCTCCACTCCCCCTAGCCCCACCCCCCCCCCACCCCCTCCTCCCCACCCGCCTCCGCTCAACGGCGTCGTAGTTGTCGGCTTCATCGGGAAACGTCATGCTGACGTCACCAGCTTAATCAACACAGTTATCGACTCGAATGTCTTCGGCTCGGGCGGGTTGGACAGGCCGTTTCGCATCGAGAATTTGGAATTTGGTGATGAAATCAAGAGTTGGTTTAGGTTTAGGGATATCAGCTATTACCATGATGAGGAAAAGGGGATTTTGTATTTGCAGTACTCGTCGATCGACTGCCCCGCGCTGGAGGGGAATATGGAGTCTCGTATGGGTTTTGATTCCATATTGGAGGACTATGAGTTCGGGGATCTTCAAGCTATGCTTTTTATCTTCTCTGTCAGTTTTTCTCCATCACATTTACACTTTCTATTTATCTTATCCTTTGCAAATTTAAACGTTTATCTTGTTTTGATTCACATTACACCCTTTCTATTTGTGGTTCCGATGATACTTGATTGTGATGTCAATGTAGTAGAAAGGATTAAAAATTTACAAGTGACCTATAAGTTTGGCTTTAACCTTATGGATTAAGAGGAGAGAGAAGTCTTGTGAACTGAGCCACTGAGGAGTGGTAAGAAGAAGAGGTTTTAGACATAAGCTTAAGGTTAAAAGCTCTTGTTTATGCCATGAAAAGATATGTTTTCTGTAATCAAGCTAGCTTCGCTGTTATTGCTTGGTTCTGCAATTTGAATTTAACAAATGAGATATTGCTTCCAGTTAATCTGATGGCTTTTGGTGTCCCTTATTGTTTGATCATGTAGTGGTGGATCTATTTTTTGGAACATATTGGGAATAAAAAGTAGGAAGAATATAAGCAACTAACTAACTGCCCCACAACTGGCATTTTCGGTTTTTGATAATCCACTTCCTTGATTGTAGAGTGGAAAAATAATTTATCTTTGTTAACGATGTTAAGTGTGTAACCTATCCTTTCTTATTTCAGATTTGTTTGTGTATATGTGGTTTATGATTAGACAGTAGTATTTTTCAGTGATACACAAAATAAAGCTGGTATTGATTCTTGTGATTGCAAAATCATGCATTGCTATTCATAGATGAGAATATTAGATACTTGCTATCTGCTGAGGCAATAAGGCTTCATTATGATTAAGATTTTGAAGTTATGTTGTTTCATTTGAATTTAATTTAAAGAAGTATACAAATCAGAAAGGATTAAATATATGAACCTTCTGTCTTTTAGGGCATATTTTATTCATCCAGATTTTGGGTTTCTTTGCTTATCAATCTCGTCTTAGGCAGAAAAATTTTATGACTTCAGATGTGAAACCTGTATGGTCTTGCCTAGTTGCCTCTGGAGTCTTAGTCTTAGGCTTTGGATTAGAGATGTTACTTCATTTATTCCATCCTTTTTTTCCTTGGTGAGTGATTCAATTATTATTAGTTATGCAGGTTTGCCATGTAGTAATTTTTATTCAAGAAGGATCACATTTTGACACCCCGACACTGAAGAAATTTCGCATTCTGCAAGCTGCCAAAAATGCAATGAGTCCATTTGTGAAATCGCAAACTGTACCCCCATCAGCATCTGGCTCACGATTCTCATCTCCGTCACGGACTTCTATATCAGAATCATTGTCTAACAATAATTCTCCTGTCAACAGCCGAGGCATTTTAAGTCGTAATACTTCGGCAATTACATTGATGCCAGGGTTAGGTTCATATGCCTCTTTATTACCCGGACAATGTACTCCAGTAACTCTTTTTGTTTACCTAGATGATTTCTTAGATAGTATTCCTGGTTCTAGTGTTGAGAAGCCACCAGAGATTTCCTCACTTAACCAATCATCAAGTTTGAGTAGTTTGCTCAGGCCAAACTTGCCTACAAAGGGACCTGGTTCAGTAGTTGTGCTTGCACGCCCTGTAAATGAAACTGAAGGTGGATTTAGAAAGAAATTGCAATCATCCCTTGAGGCACAGATCCGCTTTTCAATTAAAAAATGCCGAACACTTTCAGGGTCTGAAAATAGTCATAGGGCTAGAAGTGGTGCTATGTCAAATTCAGCTCCTTTGTTTTCCCTTGATGCTTCGAAGGCTGTTGTGCTTGTAGACATATCTTCAATTCAGAAAGGTGAGTCACTTGAATTTGCTACCAGCGTTGTGGAAGATATTATATCTGGGAAGGCATCTTCAGATGCTCTTTTGCTTGAATGTCACAGCCAGAGTGGAAACAGAGAAGACATACTTTCTGTTAAGGAGTTCATCTGCAGGCAGTTGGACATATTAAGAGGAAGAGGTGGCATGGTTTCCAATAGCAATAGTGGTTCAGCTACTGGCGTTGGCATGGTTGCTATAGCTGCAGCAGCTGCTGCTGCCTCTGCCTCAGCTGCTTCTGGAAGGGCATTCACTACTCCTGAACTTCCAAGTCTGGACATCTGGTCCTCTTCTAGTCAACTTATTCTACATGCAATCCTCTCTGCCCAGCATGGATATATAGATAAAACTGAAATCAGTAAGAGGAAACCCCGTCGGCAGAATTCTGTTTCACCACCCATTGAACGCAGTGCATCAAAAGTTAGTGATCCTCTTGAAACTGCAGTTTCTTATTTATCAAGTGGTAGAGGACTGAATGCTAGATTTTCCACTTTATGGTGCCAAAAGGCCCTTCCTGTAGCTAAGGAGGTTTATTTGAATGACTTGCCTCCATGCTACCCAACTTCTCAACATAATGACCATTTGGAGAGAGCTCTGTCTTCTTTTAACTCAATGGTCAAGGGACCTGCTGTGCAGTTGTATATGAAAAAGTTAGAAGATGAATGCACAGCCATCTGGAGTTCTGGAAGGCAACTATGTGATGCAATCAGTCTCACAGGAAAACCATGCATGCATAGGAGACATGAAGATGAAACTGGCACTTTGCATTCCAGTGGATATGTCTTCCTTCATGCTTGTGCCTGTGGTCGATCGAGACGGCTGCGATCAGACCCTTTTGATTTTGAATCAGCTAATGTTACATTCAATGGTTCTATGGATTGTGATAAGCTACTCCCCATGCTCCAGCCTCCTCGCGGAAGTGTTATTGGACCTGTTCAGCCCTCTTCATGGAGTTTAGTTCGAGTTGGAAATGCCAGGTACTATCAGCCATCTAAAGGTTTAATCCAGAGTGGCTTTAGTGCTACAGAGAAGTTCCTTTCAAAGTGGTCCATCTTGCTTGAGAAACCGAAAGTGTTAAATGCTCCACTGCCAAGCAATTTTCAGCAAGCCTCTTCCAATTTGTTTCATAGTGAATCCAAGGATGATACTAATCCAGACACAATGGTAGATCAGGTTGGTGCTATAAGGTTGCTTGATAAAGAAATGCGAAGTGAAGTGAAGATGCAAAGAAAATCCTCTTTAGGAGATATTAGAGGTGAAGATAAGACAAACAGTTTCAGTAAAAAACTATCTAACTTTACTATGAGGAAACCTTTCTCTGAGGTGGTTGCTGGATCAGCAAATCCAGATTCAGCATTTCCTCCTCTCCAATCAAAAGCACAACCCCAGCCATCTATAGCGAAGGGTATGAAACAGCAAAGCGATAAAGATGGAGCTAGAGAGAAGGTCAGTGAAATCACTGATGCTGAAGAATCTGAAAAAGTTGGTGTCATTCCTGCTGTGGATGAAGCTGTGAATGGCAATGTTACTCTTTCTAATGGCTTCAGTAAAGTCAATCGGTTTTCAGAGATAGATACTGATATATTTCCTATGCATATCAACAGCGGTGCAAAAACCAAAGCAGTCTCTTTGAAACATGTAACCATCTACATTGGATTTGAGCATGAATGTCCTCATGGGCACC
Organism: Ipomoea triloba; assembly: GCF_003576645.1. Taxonomy (NCBI): domain Eukaryota; kingdom Viridiplantae; phylum Streptophyta; class Magnoliopsida; order Solanales; family Convolvulaceae; genus Ipomoea; species Ipomoea triloba. Next base: position 18,223,980 of record NC_044929.1, read on the forward strand.
GATTTATATTATCCTCAGACCATCTCAAAGAACTTGGTTCCCCTTATTTGGTCACTGAAGATTCCACTACAGCTTTGGAGCGTGAAGATCATAAATTGGCAGAACATCCCAAAGCGGGTAAGAATGGAGGTCATGGTAAAGGCCGCCGTCAATCAAATGGAATCATTTCTGCTGCATCTAGAAGAGTTAGAAACTTGGAGAAGTCAAAGGAGAGAACAGATAATGGCTATGCATATGTAGATGGATCAATGCAACCTTCCAAGCCCCCTAAAGAACAGCCTAGTATGATGATAGATGCTGCTTCTCGTAAAGATCTTGAACCTAGACTTCAATCTCATAGCCTTGCTGGCACTGGCTACACTTTCCCCTTGTTGAATAGAAATTTGCCACTATACATGAACTGCCCACACTGTATGAACTTGAAGAATAAGAAGGATGAGACAGATGCCAAATTTGCAGGCAGTGTTTCACAGCTTCAGAGGATTTTTGTGGTAGACATCATAACCTTTATTTTTATTGTCAATTTTGTCAATGGTTCTAATCTAATATGAGCTGTCATAGAGTATTCCCTCTTTATCTGGTTTTTTTCTTTTCCCCGGACTGATTATGCATATCGATTTAGTACTCTGTATGATTCTGCTTGGGAGTGAAATACTTTTTAACTCAATTATGCTAAAATATTCAGACAAAGGAATCTGGCTGCAGAAAATGATGCATTAAGAGGAATCTGATTGACCATAGAAACGATTGCCTCTGAAATTCCTGTTGTCTGCTTACCTATAATATGCCTTGTAATCTTACCTTTTCTGATTTCATTCAAAACTCTAGTTACAAAATTTTGGTTATGAGTGTTGATAATTAAATTTTGCATTTTACAATAAATTATGCATTTGGGGTTACCTTTTCTGATTTCATTCATATTTTCGAGCCTCATGCACTCGTGTTTCCATTTTCTTTTTTCTTGCTTGTTTATATTTTGCGACTTTCAGCTGTTAACTACTTTTCCATGTATGATAACTAATTATTTTTCAGGCAGCTCTGTTAAGTATGCATTTTGATTTGCAGGTCACACCTCCATTTCCTGTTGTCTTAGCAGCATGCCCCATTATACAATTTGAGGTAACTCCTTCCAGGTTTTTAATACAAGTCTGTGGGCTTTGAATTGTAATCTCAAATGGAAAAGATTTTTCTCATCACTTATTGCCAGCAATAAAGTCACATTATCATTTAAATACTAAGCATCTTTGGTCATCAAAATCATGAGGGAGCAACACATAGATTAACAGGGAAAGTTGAAAAGGCTTAGTCTTTGAATAGGGAGGGGATACAACTTTCCCTGACTAAAGACTGAGAAGTTGCTAATAATTGAAAACTCTCCATTTTGTCTCTAACAAAAGAGGCATACTGCTGTCTGTTTGTTCTATGAGCACCTAAACCTTTAATGAGCGGAACATCTATCAGTGAAGCAAGAGAACCACAAGGCATAAGGTCGTCATAGAGTCTTGCCATTTTAGTTGATGTTCTGAATGCTTCGTCTTTATTGCCTATTTGTACCCTCTAATAACACACTAAATGAGTTCCTTATGCAGTCGGGTTCCTTCTCTATTCCAATATCTTTCTGGTTAACAATGAGGTAGAATTCCTAATTAATTCAAAGATGGAGAAAAATTGTAGGGAACTAGGTACTTGTACAATGAATAGAAATATCTGTTTTAAAGAACATTTTTCTTACTAATGCTTGAAAGATAGAATCTTGAGAAATAATGACATTCCTCTCCTCACTTCACAAGGTAACTTTCATATTTCATTGCAGTTTATTAGTGGTGGTTATTGTTGAAAAGCATCAAGTGATAGAAGAAACAAATTTAAAACTCAAAAAGTGGAAGCTACATTTGCTTTTGCTATGCTTGTGTTTTTAGTTTTTTTTTTTTTTTTGAAAACGTGTTTTTAGTTGGTACTCTTGTTGTCATTGGCTGAATAAAATCCTGTTGAATATTAGGAAACTCCTAGTAGGAGTGGGCTTAGTTTTGTATTCCTATTAGGCTTGATTTAGTCCTCATGTTCCTATAAATATAGGATCCTTATATAGATAGAAGTATAGAGTACATGGAGAGATAATTTATTGTAATCTTTCATTATAATATATATATATATATATATATATATATATATATTCTTTCTATTATCTTTTATCTTTTTCTTTGGTTTCTCACATATTTTGCTTCTGCCTAAGTCCCTAACTGGCGGGTGGTTGTTATTCTCCACCCGCCTAGCCTTTCAATCCCTCAATTTCAACATGGTATCAAAGCCTAAAATCCCCTAAAACAAAATTCCTTTCTTCCACCGCCGTTGCCGCAATCATCCGCCACCGCCGCAACTATTCTTCCTTGTTCCGATGTGTCTGGTGGTTTTTCTTCTAATCTTTCACCACTGGACCTCTCAGAACCTCTTCGCGAGCCTACGCCTGAAGACCCATCGCCAGCTGCCGCCGCACGCACCCTCACGTGCCGCCACTGTCGTTGGAAGTTTTCTCGATTTTCCGGCCAAATCTCTTCTTCTCCGGTGATTTTGTGATCTCACCCCCTACATCTTTGGATTCCTCCCCTCTTTGCGACCTTATTTGGAAAATTTTGTCGTCATCTGATGCATTCTGGGGACGTGGTTACGTTCGCAGAAACAGATAAGCAGAGAAACGGTAATTTAGGAAGTTGTAGGAGTTCTATTTCATTACAATACTATAGTTTATTCCTATTTCATTACTATATTATAGTTTAGAAAGTTGTTAGTTTATTACCATATTATAATTCAGAGAGTTAGAGTATTAGAAAGCTTCCTAATTTAGTTTTGGTAATTAGATCAGTTTTGGAATCCTTGTACTGCTTATATAAAGGAGTATTAATTTCAATGAAGGTAAGCAGAAAATTTAATCCCATCAAAGGGAATTAGGGAGTTCTGGGGCCTCAAGAAAACCCAAAGCAGTTCTGTTCTATTTTGTCTCTTTTATTTTTCTGCCTGTGACGATCGGTTCATAACATCATCCTGCTCCGACTCCGGCATCATGCACCGCCGCATCCTTCATGTGCCGGACTGCCGGCGAGCTTCCTCACGCGCCGGCAATGTATTTTTTCGGTTAAAATTTTCCAGATTGTTGTTTTGCCCCACTTTGGACCTTTTTTGGCGAAATTTGAAGGCTTTTTGGGTTTGTTGCCAAACTTCTTTCCCGTGTGTTTTGGCATAACCGTGTTTGTTTCTTTATCTCCGGTATGCCATATTCATCCTAAGGGTGTTCAATTTTAGCACTACTATAATTTATTCCTAAAGGCCTTTGATTATTTCCCATGTTTCAAGTAAGGGGGAGTGTGACTATCTACAATCAATCAGTGAATCAATGTTCTATTTTACTCTATTTTCCTGGTGTTCTACTTTACTCTTATTCTTATCGATGCTAATCGGTGTGTTATCTTCATCACGTTGTTTTGGGTTTATCTTCATTATTATGGGCTCTACTGCATCCTTTGCTATTCTTTGCTCCCTTTTCGCCTTTACCACTCTTGATGAAGGCTTTTTTGGCATGTCCTAGAGTGTTTATGTTGTGTTATCTTGAGGCTGTTCATGTTCAACTCTATCCTTGGTGCGTTCATCTTCACTCCCAAGGATCGTGTTCAACTCCGTCCTTGGTGTGTTCATTCCCAAGATCGTGTTCAGCTCCGTCCTTGGTGTATTCATCTTTATTCCCAAGGATTGTGTTCAACTCCGTCCTTGGTGTGTTCATCTTCATTCCCAAGGATCGTGTTCAGTTCTGTTCTTGATGTGTTCGTCTTCATTCCCAAGGAAGGGTCATGCATGACGCCATATCTCTTTTGAAGCCATCCATCCTCTAGCTGCATTTAATCTTCATTTTAAATTTTGAGTGAGGCAGAGTGCTTGTTTTAATCCAAGCTGGGAACTTCTAGATGTTCCAGCTTGCGGGGGAGTGTTGAATATTAGGAAACCTTTGTTGAATATTAGGAAACTCCTAGTAGGAGTTGGCTTAGTTTCCTATTCCTATTAGGCTTGATTTAGTCCCCATGTTCTTATAAATATAGAGTACACAGATAGACAATCTATTGTAATCTTTCATTATATATATATATATATATATATATATATATATAATAATAATAATAATAATAATAATAATAATAATAATAATATATTGTTTCTCTTTTTCTTTGGTTTCTCACATATTTTGCTTCCGCCTAACTGGTTGGTAGTTGTTATTCTCCACCTGCCAGGCCTTTCAATCCCTCAATTTCAACAAATCCTGTGGTTGGCCAGTGGACATATCATGCTGTTTCTTTTTCTTTTTATTCAACGATTTCAACCTAACATGGCACAATTTTTAAAAACAGTGAATTTGGATTTTGTAGGAATCAGGAAGTCTTATAGACCTTAGTTCCACTAAAAATGCTGTATCTATTTTTAAGTACTTTAATGGTTGTAAGGGACATCTTGAGTGTTTAACTGCTGCTAATATTTTACACTATATCTGATTTGCAATTAGTATTTTGTTGTTGTTGTTGTTGTTGCGGGATTTGTATGTACTGCTTCTTCTCCTTTGACTAAAAAGTCGTTTTATTCACTTACTAGGTATCATGCCTTCCCCCATCTATTCCAGACCGTGAAACAAAATTGCAGTTCAGCCTTAGCTGTCCGGTGGTTTTGGCCCCAGACAGTTTCCTGTCACTTAGGCTCCCCTTTGTTTATGGTGTACAATTGGAGGATGGAAGTTTGCATCCTCTAAAGCCTTTTGAACACCAGCCTGAACTCACTGCCTGGATTACCAGTGGCACAACACTAAAGGTCGTCTCCAAGGAAAACAATTATGACGAATGATTCCTGACATAGTCAGTTAACGGACTCTAAATGTGGATGATGATAATCAACTGCAATTATGGATTTCCAAATTACTGGATAAATCCTCTACTGCTGGTAAACATTTGACCATGTTCATACTTACTGTATGGTTTCTTAATGTTTTGAGATCAGGATTATGCTGCATAATAAAGCAAGCTGATATCGGTTTATTTACCTTTTCTTTGATTTTGCATTGTCTTGAGGCTCACAGACAACCAACGAGTTAGGTTATTGTTAGCTTACAGCCTATCCTTTTCTTTGATTTTGCATTGTCTTGAGGCTCACAGACAACCAACAAGTTAGGTTATTGTTAGCTTACAACCTATTTTTGGCATTTTAATGTGTATAGAAATTTAATGTTGTTTCATTATGTTTGATGCTTTATACAACACAGATTTAATGGATAAAACTTTGATGATTTTGAAACTGATGAGTTGCAGTGGATGGAATTAGCTTTTTCTACTCTAACCACTTGACCAGGTTGCTGCACACCTTCACCCCTTTTCATGAAAAATAAATAAATAAAAATTCACCATTATACTAAGTAGAGTGGTAAACATTTTTGTTTTCAGGTTCCATTATCCAGCTGGAATTTTAAAGAATCCACAACAGTTGATTTGCCACATTTTGGAAGGCTTTTTGAACTTCAGGTAGAGTCTCCCTCCTCTCTCTTTCTATATGCACAGGAGAACAGCTATATGCACCTACTTATTCATCTCATATTTGCACCGTCCGTAGTTCCAGATGCCCCCCAAACCCCCAAATCTTCTCTTCTACATGAAATTTACCTTGACATTTATAAAAATAAAAATAAAAATAAACTTTGGCAGGCACTCCCCCTATATTGAATATGGAGATACAGTGGCTGGCCTCAAAGTTTACGGGGAATGGTAGGAAAAACAACAAGAAGTAGCTAATTCTAGGACAATTGACTGTATACTCCAGTAGTGTTCAGACTCTTTAAAACCTCTGATTATACTGCCATGGAGTTGGATAAGCAGTCCTAGGGGTTGATGCATAATGCATTCCAACATTAATATGATATTATTAAGAATGCTGATTTGGTTGTGGAGCTAGTACCCAACTGAAGTAGTGAGAATATCTACTAAATGGGTACTCACATAGGGAGTGCACACACGCCCACATTTGTACAAATTGCGTGTCAACATACAAGCCTTCTACCAAATTACCCAATAGCCAAACTGGTTGTTTAAAGCACAAAATGGGTATTTCCTTGGTAATTCATAGAATCATAGAAAATAATGTCAGTGGTAGACAATCAAAGTAAAATGAAAACAAAACATGGGGGCGTGACTATTTGGCTAATGTAATTCCTGACTTATTGTTTGCTGTTTGGTTGGCAATTGGTGGGGGGAGCTTTGAGGGTCTCAAAGTAAACTCTCCATCGTGCAAGACAATTTGCATAAATTTGTAGTGCCATGGGGCTAACTATCAGCTCACATCAGATCAAGATATTATAGTGTGCTCAAATTGATATGTTGCTGTTGTAACTATCAAGAAACATTATATAGTATATTAATGTCTGCATATATTCTCATTTGCAGCTAAGAGTCCAGCATAAATGTGGCACACCCCGAGTTGACATTGGATTGAGGCGAAGCAGATCTTCGCTCCAATATGCTGTTCCGTTCCAGCTGTAGGGGACTCTTGCTTGAGAAGAAAGATTGCCCCTACTGCTCATCTTCAATAGCCATGGATCCTGAAAGTGCTATCTACCAAAGAATCGCCAAGGTGCATCAAGACAAAAAGCAGCTACTTCTCGATATATCGGATCAAGCAGCTAAACTGCTAGAACTTTTTGATTCTTTCTGCTGTGTTACACGTCTTTCTATCATGTTATGAGTTGGCCAGAAAAGTTCTGCCTGTGCATACTTTGATGGAGTTTGTAAATATGCAAATTGGTTTGGCTTAGGATACTGCTCTCTTTTTCCTTCCCTTATTTTGCCAGTGGAGTTCATCAAATATGCATTCTAAACTACAGTTATTATTTATTATTACATCTTCTTTTTTTTTTTGTCTTTAATTACATAATATATATTCTTTCAGTGATTAGTTGTGCTTAAAATGTGAAGTGTGCATTGAGGAATTTCTGGTTTGTTTTTTGAGAAAGAAATTTTACAATCCTAAAAATTTACTGCATTCATTGTTGGTGTTTTTAGTATTATAGAATTGTGTTTTTTAGCATTTTAAATTGTTGGTGTTTTTTACAATCCTCTAACCGTGTCAGTATCACTTCATCCTCTTGTGCGGGTGCTCGGGGCCTTCACCTTGAATCCCTGCCACCAATTGGGTGGAGATCCACAGGCAGCACCGATGTCTTGGGCTCATGCTTTCCTTCATCATGATTGTTGTTGAGTTGGTCACTCGAGCTCATCAGTTGGGCATCCATGCTAGTGTTGCCGTTGTGGTTCAAGCTATAGGAACCATGGGAGCCACTTGATCTTGATCGTGCCATCTTCTTGTATGATGAAAAACATGAAGTGTGCACCATGCTTGAGATTTGATTTCAGGTTCTCAAAGAAAGCACCAATGACGGTAAATATGTTACTAGAGTATATTTGGAAAGAATAACAAGGTAGAATTGTCATGCTCAGTATGTCTGGGTATAAGTTTTAGAGTGTCCCCTCTACTATTACAAGGGCTTAACTTTTATATTACAAAAATAACAGTTACACAATAAGTATAATGGCTTCTCTTAATAAATGTCATGCTTCTTAGTAATTGTGGCGGTATCCTCCATAAATCCATAACTGTACTCCTGCTCGTTGATGAGGCGGTGCCTTAATAAGTGCGTTGGCCTCTGAAATACCGTTTCACATACTCTATGCTAAACTCTTGATCGTTACTATTTAACCGCTAACTATATTGATGGGTCAGGTTGTGTCCAGTACCATGCCTAATTATTCTGTTAGATAATAATTCATGGACAATCCAATCTAGGTATAACTAATAGATTAAAATCATCATTTTCACATTATTCGTTCATTTTTGTTTTTAAAATTTTCAGGAGGGAAAATCAAAATTTAAAGAGTAATATTTTTTTACACTTGCATTACTTGCCCACAAAATTGTTGGAATAAATCCAATTCCTCAGTGTGTGGGGAGTACGTGGTGGACCTATCGAGTGTGCGTATATATATTGGCAATATTGTTATAAAAAAGATTTAAAATGAAAACAAATTTCATCTCTAAACTAGCTATCATACTCTAACTAATATTATTTCATTTTTGCCTTTTTTATTTGGCACGTACGTTGATGAGATTTTACATATAGTCCCAAAATGTATTTTGAAGAGTTGACTAGAAGTTTTCTCAACAGGTTAATTAGAAACACATAAAGTGTAATCATTATATCTAGGGCTGTTCATTCAGTTAATAACAAAACTGAATTAACTGAATTTCTAAATGTTTTAACCATTAACTGAACCAAGATTCAAAATTTTTGATTAATCAAATCGATTAACCGAAATATTTTTGTCCAATTTTAAAAACTTTAAATTTGTAAATTTATAATTTTACACCACAAAATAGTCAATTCATTACATCAATACAAAAATGATAAATTTTGAAAAAAAAAATCTAATAGTGTTATTTATTAATTATAAAAAAATAAAACAAATATATACATATATAAGTCAATTAACCGACACTCTCGAACCGAATTAAACGTTAACTAAAATTCTTAAAAATCCTTAACCATTAACCGAAATATTTCAGTTAAAAAATGATTAATCAAATTTTGTTGATTTTGTCGCTTAACCAATTTTTCATCAAATAATGCACATCTCTATTTGTATCGAGTAAAATCATAATCTAACCTAAGATTTCTCGTTTAAAATGAAAGAAAAATTTGGTCATCTCATCAACCGATATGAGTATAGTCCCAAAATATTTGAATGATTAACATAGTTTTAATTTTATCACATGTCCCCTAATCAACTTGATTGAGCAGCTCGCATTCATCACATGCTACATCAATGCCTATGCCTCCCACCAAAAGTTGCAACAATGGGGCTATCACATCAAAAATTTCACATGTCGTGGACCCTTAATTATTAAGCCCAGAATTTTTATTTTAAAAACCATAATAACGTATTATTACATTTGATTTAATATTATTTATTTATTTATTAGTGTGATCTCATTGATTTTAATTTGTCCCAGAAGATTGAATCTCTAATTGCAAAACCCTCCAACACCTCGGTCTAGTGATCTGATTAATCTTAAAAAATTGAATTACATAGTATTGGAGTGAGACTTGTTCTTGCAACCAATAATGTGGCATCGTTACAATTTTTGTAACGCTCTCATTTCTTTTTGCTTGATTATATTGTTTTTGCTGTATTATAATTTTTTTTTCTCTTAGTTTCCTGTCACAGCCAAGATAGGTGAGCGTCAAGGTCATTAATTACTTTTCTTTTTTTTGTTTTATTTCTTCATTAAAATTAAAATATGTGACAATTTTTTTGGGGATAGAAAAAATTGTGGTTATTATTTGAAAGTGTGCTAAGTAAACTTAGATAAATAACATTAAAAAAATAAATAAATTACCCAAAAAAAAACTTTGTCCAATGAATTTCATAAGGGTAGGAAAAAAGTTAGAGGAGGAGATTCTTGACTGGAGTGGAAAAGAGAGAATGAGTAGAAAGAAGAGGTGAGAATTTCCTACAAGAACTGAATTTTAGCCTCTGAAGTGGCCCCCACCAAATATGAAAAAAGTACGTTCTTGGTCATGTAAGGCACAACCACAATGGCCAGTGCACGCGCCTGCGCCGGTTGAGCGCGTTACCCTTACCTTTTTTTTTTTGAAAACTTATTTTTCTTGTTTTTTTTTTTTAATTTTTAATTTTATTTTTTCCCCACTCATTCTCTCTAATTACATTTCAAAGCTGAGTGACAACCTGTTAGGGACCCGTTTCCAGCAAGAATGCGATATTTCCAATCACAATATAAGGAGTTCCAACCTATTCAGCTTATCGGATAACACTACAATACACTCTCTAACATAATTCAATTTTCTCAGCTCCACCCACTTTTTTCTTGATTTTCCGGCGATGCCGATCCGCCAAGTAGCGCTGGGCAGCCATGAGGAGCTGCGGCACCCGGGCAACCTCAAGGCCGCCCTGGCAGAGTTCATCTGTACACTCATTTTTGTGTTTGCCGGCCAGGGCTCCGGCGTCGCTTACAGTAAGTTGACCGGCGACGGCGCTAGCACACCCGCCGGCCTCATTTCCGCCTCCATTGCCCACGCCTTCGGCCTCTTCGTCGCCGTCTCCGTCGGCGCCAACATCTCCGGCGGCCACGTCAACCCCGCCGTCACTTTCGGCGCCTTTGTTGGCGGCAACATCACCTTCTTCCGCGGCCTTCTCTACGTCATTGCTCAGCTGCTTGGCTCAACTGTTGCTTGCTTCCTCCTCGAGCTTTCAACCGGCTTGGTACGTAATCTTCTTTTCTTTTTCATTTCTAACTTCTTCTTTTCTTTCTTTTTCTTATTATTATTTTACAATAATCAAATTATTCTTGCAAATCCTTCAAGGTTCAAATCGGTGGTGGGATTTAAATTATTTGTGCTGAAAATATTTGAAAAAGTATAGTGCAAAATATTACCTTATAAAGAATCATGAGTATTTAAAAAACAATTATTCTTGCCATTTTGGTTGAGTAGTCAAAAGTAACTCAAGTTCAGTTCCACCTATCCTTCATTTTTTTTTGAACAATTTAACTTCACTTCACTCAAATTTGGATTATGACCATTTTAGAGTATATATACACTCATGAGAACCACTGATATGTAAAAATTGTAAATAAAGCTGGATTGACCATTTAATAGATCTAATGGGTAAAAGTGTAAAACGTAAGGTGAATATTATAAATTTTAAAATTTGTAATATTTATGAAACTGACCCGTTACTTTTTTTTTTTAATCTTATTTTAACGTTAAACTACTAGATTCACAACCCAGATTTGTTTACCGTTCTCAAGAACCCACCCCCAAACTATTAAAATCAAGTATTAAATATTTAAATTTGGCTCATTTTGTTACTCAAACTATTCGTGTTTAAGTTGAGGTGCGGAATGAAATTAAAATATTTGTGAAATCTAACTCAAGTAGCTTGAATGCAGCCAACGGGGTCGTTTGGTCTAAGCGGAGTATCCGTATGGAGCGCTCTTGTATTCGAGATTGTGATGACCTTCGGGCTGGTGTACACCGTCTACGCCACCGCCATTGACCCAAAGAAGGGAGATTTGGGAACAATTGCTCCCCTCGCCATTGGTTTCATCGTGGGTGCCAACATTCTCGCCGGCGGGGCCTTCACCGGAGCATCCATGAACCCGGCGGTCGCATTCGGGCCATCTCTGGTCAGCTGGGACTGGTCCTGCCACTGGGTATATTGGCTGGGACCCATCGTTGGTGGAGGGCTTGCTGGTGTTATCTATGAACTCTTGTTCATTGGCCACCCTACCCATGAGCCATTGTGAGCCAAATCACAATTCTATTTCTCGGAGTGATTCTTTATTAGTTTCCTTTATGTTCTGTCCGGGAAGAAAGGTGTTGCATTGTTGGGTGGAGAACTCTAATAAATGAAAAGTGCAACCCCTATCTTCTCATTTGTATTTATTGTGATTTTTTATGAGCTTCTTTGTTTTTTTCTTTTTTTGGGGTTTCGTTTAGTAATGTTTCTTTTTAATGTGTATGTGAACGTCGAAATAATGTATCATCTATATATAAGCATGTTTTTTTATTCGATTCCAATTTTAATTACATTCTCTCTAAAAATGTGTTTTTTATACTTGAGGAAAAAAAAATCACTTGAAGAATACAAAACACTAACACATTCAACTATTAGAGTGATCGAACAGAGGCTTTCTAGGAATCACTAGCACAAAGTATTGCACATGAATTAATTTCACAATTTATTATATTCTCATTGGAGTAGATAGAGTTATAGAGTTATGACACCACCTAAATGCATTCAAAATTTTAATGTGCATGCCTTAAAATTGGTGGCTTAGTAGATGGAGTATAATTTTCGTAAAAGAAGGTCATACTCTTGATTCTTGCTAATACTTTCTTAATCAAATTTATCACACAATATTTTTCTATATTGTGGTTTAATTTACTTCTCCTGTTTGGTTTGTGAGTTATTATTATACATGAGTGAAGTTTATCCCATATACACCCTCGTAACTGTATTGCAGATTTCACTTGTCATCTAAACAAATTCTGTAATGTACATACAATTAAAAAGGTTTTGAAAAAAAAGTAGTGGATAAAGATCACCTTGTCAAGGCTATACCTAGCAAAAATAAAAATAATAAAAAGAATATTTGAAGTAGAGGGCAGTTAAAATTCGTGAGCCATTGTGAGCCCGGTTGTCGAGTTGAATCTCAATTTTACACGTTGAATGATTTTTTTTATTAGTTTCCTTTACATCGGTTTGGAGGATATGAGCAGGGCCGTTCCAATAAAACTTGGGTCCTGTGCAATATCTTAAATTGGGCCCCTTTTTTTAAGTAATTTGTGTATATAATAATAGTTGTTCAAAAAGTTGTGTCAAAAATTTAAAATATAAATATTATATAAAAATACAGCTAAATTTCATTTAAAAAGTGGCATGCGCCGTGCACATTTAGATGCAAAATCATCCACCAAACTTTTTATATCAACTTCTTCCAAAATCTCATTTTCAATAGAGATTAAAGTTAATCCATTAAGTCTCTCTTGCAACATATTTGATCGTAAGTAAGATTTCAATAATTTCAACTTTGAAAAACTCCATTCGATTTAGAATTAAGGGCATCCCAATTTCTTGGATCATATATGTCAAATAAAAGCGAATCATTTGGTTTATCATTGTGCGCAATATCATCTAAACAACTATCAACATTCTTATTATTTGCATTGTCACAAATGATACTTATCATCGTTGTGCACACTATCATTTAAATTTTTTCCAATCTCAGAATCATCTTGATTTTCTATATGAAGATTAGCATCTAACAATTTTTCCTTGACATCATCTTTTTGCGCATCTATTTGAGTTTCTTTTATAATGAATTTTTCAAGATGTCTCTTTTGAGATTGAGTTAGTTGCTCAATTCTTCTTTTCTTTTTACGCTTTTCAAACTTAGATGAATATTTTCTAGAAGACATAAATTATAAAATCCTAAGGAAAAAAATAAGAATTTATTTAGAAACTCTATGAATAAATAATTAATCAAGAAACAAATTCTTAAATATATTATTCTGAAATCAGAATTATTAAGTCACGTAAATAAAACAATAAACAAGAATTGTGAAATATTTAGTAATTTTTAATTACCTGTTAAGAGAATTGAAGAACTTGAATGATCAAGAAGAATTGAAGAATTTTGTGGAGTTGCGTCTGCCGTCTACTGTTTACTTGCGTGCTACTATTGCCTATTGAGATTTGCGTATTTGTATCTCTATCGTCTGCTGACTGATGTTTGCGTCAATTAAAAAAATTATCTAACACTTAACACCTAGTTATGCTAATTGTGAGATTTGTGTAAATTAAATATAAGCTGCGTAGGTAAAGGAATCAAATAATTCATTAATTCAAAGCTACGGTACTATTATGTACTAATAGGAATAGGAGTAATAGGAGTAATGGGAGAAGGAATAGGAGTAACAGTCAATTAGGGAATTAGGCAATTTGGTTGCGCCGAACTGTTGGCCAATTAGAATTAGAGAATTAGGCAATTACTCAATTATCCAGAAAGGTTGGTTGCGCTGCTCATCTGATTACACACCCTATATAAATAATTTTATTTTTTAAATAAGGGGCCCCCAAAAATTGGGGCCCGGGCCCTGGATATGAGTCACATTATATGGTAGAAAACTCTAATAAATGAAAGTTGCAATCCCTAAGTTCTCATTTGTACTTATTGTGATTTATTTATGAGTTTTTTTTTTCTTCAATTTTTTTCATGTTTCTTTTTAATCTATGTGAACGTTGAAATAGTGTATCATCATAGAAGTATTTTTTTTATATTTCAATTTAAATTATTTTCACTCTACAAATCTTATTTTTTAAATACTTTTTTTAGAACAAATTATTATTATTATTATTTTTTTTAAAAACCTAAATAACACAAAGCGTTAACACAGTCAGCTCTCGAGGAGAATGAAGGTCATTTAGGGGCCACCAATACAATGTATAGCACACAAAATAATTTTGTAATATAATTTAATATATTATCATTGAAGTAGATAGAGTCATGACGCGATCATATTAATTAACTTAAAAGAAATAAGTGGATATATAAAAACCCTCTCATTATGGTCAAGGCCATACCTAGCAATAAAAACAAAAAACAAAACAAATACATAAAAGAATATTTAAAGATGGCAGTTAAAATACGTTGTCCTTTGAAATAATTAAAGGAAAATAATAATAGGATGGGACTATGGGAGAGTGAAGTGCAGAAATAGTGATTGAATCTTTTGGTCCATTTTCTGGATAAAGAACTTTAACTTATCCGGCAACAAGGTGCTCATCCTTATTAATGCAAGAATTCCCCATACTCTTACAATACATCTATTAAAACAATAAATATATCATTTAACTAATATATTTTTAAGAGTTATTATTCATATCTTATCAGATTTGACTCAATAAGTTTTGATATATGAAGTTGTTCAAACTTAGTCCAATCATTTGATGCCCGTGAGTTAGCCATTACTAATGTACAAAGTATTTGGTTCATGCAGTTCTAATGTCATCAAGATCCAAACTCCTTTTTGGAATCACTGAAAAACAAAACAAGAGGTTATCACAAACTAACTTCATGGTGTTAGCTACAATTTCATCTTTGGCTTCCATTCTAACGCCATAACTAGTCCGTAAGGACAGCCCAGATGGTAAGAGTGCTCTACCTGGAGGTTCGATCCTCAAACCCTTGGGTTTGAGCTGGTCAGCTACCTTGTGGTCCTTTGACGGCTAGGGTCACAGGGTGAGGAGAAAACCTCGTTAAAATAACTAGTTTTTTGCTATCGTATCTACATATTTAGTCCATATTGGTTCAATTATACAAGTTGCTTATACCCTATGTAATGGTACTCAAATCAAACAAGCAAAAGTCTATCTCTAAATATTGTGACATTAATTGCAAATCAATCAATAAATCACTAATTGATTTTCTAACCCATAAAAAAAAAGAAAATATTTTAATAAGAAAATGAATCTCTACAAATCTCAGTCATTAATGTGTAACAGTTCACTTAATATCTCCTTAAATATTGAGTAATGCCTCCCCATTTTTACCACTTCATAAGCATATTGCTAGTATGCTAGATAGCCTACAGTCAATCTCCTTGTCTGAGTCCAACCAGTAAACTGTATGGGATTTCGAGCACTAAACTACTACAACACTCATCGCATAGACGCATATTATATTTTTATCTTTTGAACCACCTTAATAAGTGATTCAAACTCTTTCCATCTTTAGTCAAACATTTTCAAGCTTTAATTTATATCTTATTGTTTGATAATTTATGCATATAATAAACTCTTTTATACCTGTATATTCGGATAATATTGTCTTTTCTTTTAAAATATAATAATAATAATAATAATAATAATAATAAAGATATTTTTTTATTTTGGATGTGATTATCCTCCTTTGGGTTTGAATATGCCCTTTTGGACCCCAAAAAGACAGCCACAAAGTTTTAGATATTCACAAAAGAAGACTTGTCCTTTCCGGCCAGCTTGCTTCGCTGTCTGTTTTTCACAAGGCATATGGGTATTATGACCTATCATTTTCTTTTTCCTCATCAATCCAAAACAAGTGCAAAAAATTGTCGAAAATATTTAGTCATTAAGCCAGCAAATAGAATTACATTTAAAATAATAATTTTTTAAAAATTTCAGCTTAGTTTTTCTATTTGGATTTTGATTTTTTTGCAGATTTTAATCTTGTAAATTTTGAAGAATAAAGGACCACAAAATCATGAAAAATCCAAGAGGGGCCCTAAGGGCGTGGAGGGGTCAATTCTTGCATTTATATTATTATTGCTATTGCGCTGGCACCACGTTGCATATATCCACGCTTGAAAATTATATATTTGTCCACATGGTGGTGGGTCGATCTACTCATCCAATTATTGATGCTACATGTGCAGTTATAACATTTTTTCAATTTAGAGAAATTTTCTGGAAGCTATGTGTTATTCAGGTATCATGATTCAACCAATTTTGGCTGGAATTCTGATCCCGCCAATGCTCATAGGGAGTCGAATTTGAAACATTATACTTATCAAATCAATTATTCAACTAGCTTAGTTAGTGGATGCCCCCCTATATTGCTACTATCTATAATTATGGTGTTTTGATCGATAAAGATTGCAATTTGAAGCAACCAAAACAAGTGAATATTACGGTCCATTTGATTCGTGAAAAAAAAAAAAATTTAAATTTTATAGAAAAGAAGTTATTTGGAACATTGATTCTATTGTTTGGTTGGTGTGAGTTATTAGTATAAAATTCAAATGCCCTTACATAATAAGGATATGTGATAGTAATAATATAAGAATTCATGTTTATAACTTTATTTTCAAAAATTGTAGAAAATAAAATACCAAATGAGAGCAAGAAATTCATTTCTCTCAAATTTCATGAATTCATTTTTCATTGGAATAAGTTCTCCACCAACTAACCTAAGTAAAATCTTTTTTTTTTTCCCTCAAATTTGAGGTAAAAATTCTCTTTGAATTTTTTTTAATGTGAACCAAAAAGGTCATTGGTGTATTCGTCTAGTCAATTGATCGATTGGAAGTATAACCACTTAGGATAGTACGATTGATTAGGAAGAGTTCAATCTTTAACTCTTTCTAAAAATGGCCCTTAGCTTATTATGATTAATGAAAGAGTGGAAATACGATTTAATTCTTTCTAAAGATGATTCTATACCCAAGCAAGAATTGCGTCATCACTACCCACATTCTAACAAGTCACAATTATCTACTCTCGAACTTCTTAAAACTCCCACTACTAACCACTTATCCTTGTAAAAAAAGAATCAGTTACTGTTCAATGTCTTCTAAAGTAAATAAGTACTACCTGTCAAGGACTTTGAGGTCCAGTAACACTAAGTTACACCCTTATATGAAAAGTTGTGAATCCGAGTCTTAGCAAAGATAATATCAATTTTTTGTGTTTCAATAGGCTGTTACCCTTAAATACATGTACAAGCATATATAGAAAATAGTGAAGATTGGCTTGACATAGGGACATATGTATCTTTTCACAATGCTCGATCATGCAAGTTTGGATTTCATGAAGTTGAAAAACTATTTAGTAATGAATCTCACTTTGGCACTTTGCTCCTCAATGGAAATTCGTAAACGTCTCATTTGGGCTTTAAACTACATGGGCTTTGTTTGGCCCAAAAAAACCTTATGTCCTCTCTATTCAATCATTATACTGTGGATCATATTTCATATTGTAACATAGGTTATTGACATGCAAATTCATTTTTAATATACTACATGCTTATTTTATAAAGCTTCATTTTAAATGTATTTTACGTTTATTTTTAGTATACTACGCCTATGAATATCAAACGGACAAGCTAACTCCAAGTCTAGTTCAAGCCCGACCCCTTTGGATCGGATCAGCCAAGTCCATTTGCTACAATAGGCGAACTATGATTAGCCTATTTTATACTACGAACAGAGTTGTATGTACTTTAGCTTTTGGCCCATGGTCTAGGTCGATCCGGTCTAACCTGTTGACCCATACATTTTTACAAAAATAATATATATATATATATATATATATATTCACACACACTCTTTCTCTCTAAAGGAGTACTGACCTATGAGATTATTGCATTAGAAAATGTGAAACGGGTTTTAAGCCTATTAAATTGCTATGTATTTACTATTTAGCTAGCTAGCTAACTACCTAACTACTATACTAATAATTATCCCACCTTAAAATACTTTAAAATTATAAATTTTTATTTTTTTAAATTGAAAAAATTACTCTTACTACATAGTAGTTAATAGTTCCAATATGTAAACTTAATCTGATCTTATTAATGTTATTACTTTATTGATTATTGATTTCTTCATTTTCTTGTAATAATTTTTAAGTTCAATAGTTGAAAATAAATATGCAAATTTAGAAACAAAACATAAATTAAATGAGTCGATATATAATTTTTTAATATTTTTTAAATTTTTAGGGCCAATGGCCGATCCAAGCCAATTTGACACCTCTAATACTACCAAAACTTTCAGTATATTAAAAATAAATATTTATAGGGATCCATCTTGCAATATGAATTATAGTCTACCATATAATTTGTCCTCTCTATTGTAGACTCAATTACGTGTTTTGGATTTTATGACAAGAAAAGAAAAGAAGAAAAAATTAGTATGTCAAGTAAACTTGAAAATAAGAACCTTGAACTAATATATCACACACGTGGAAAACGTTAAAATTAAAAAAAAAAAAATACTTTCTCCATTCCATTTTGTTTGTTTGGTTCGGTTAACGATGCTTGACTGAAGTTATTTTTAATTCAATTTTTCATAATATTAAGTTTAGTATTAGTATATAAAATTTATATATTTAGAAACTACATTAAAAGTACTATTAAACACAAAAAAATAAAATTTAAAAATAATTAAAAATTACTAAAGAAAATAAACAATGAAAAAAGAGTTAGTTTGACCAATGAATAGTAAACAGGACAGGTAAAATGGGACAGAGAGGAGTAATAATAACATGAAGACAAATTGAATGAGCTTTTCTTTTCTATTTTATCATGATTTTATGAAATTTATTACATGATAATTACATTATGTTTTAATTAATTTTGAAATCTCAAATTTGCCAAACCCTTCTAATGACACTTTATTTATATCTTACCCCCTATTTCAACCTATTTGGTACATATTTTGGTGTGTAATTAGGATTTTGAGCTAAATAGTGTGTTTTGTGTATAGTTGCAGCCAATTACACTATCAAGAGGAAAAAGAAGCATATTGGAGCCAAAATAAGTTGATTTGGAGTAAAAAGTGAATAGGAAGAAAGCAAAACGACATTTGGAAGTCATGGAGTTATAAAATTTTAAATATGAAATTATGAAATTGTGAACATAGTGAACATAGAGTTATAAAATTGTGAACATGGAGTTATGAAAATGTGAATATGGAATTATAAAATTGTGAACAAAGAGTTATAAAACTGTGAACATAGACCCGATACCACATTGCAAGGTGGACCCGGGTCCATAGCATAACAACTGAAGGTCAGTCAGTTGTTATGCCCATGGACCCGAGTCCATCTTGCAGGGTAGACATGGGTTCATGTTCATAATTTCATAACTTCATGTTCACAATTTTATAGCTCTACGTTCACAATTTTATAACTCTATATTCAACATTATCAAAACTTTATGTTCAACAATATATCACAATTTTTGAATCTATATAACAAAATTGTGAATATAGATTCAAAAATTGTGAATATTGAGTAATGTAATTTTGTATATTGAGATCTATAATTGTGAATATAGCGTTTCAAATTTGTGAATATAGAGTTCTAAATTTGTGAACATAGAATTCTAAATTTGTAAACATAAACCCGGGTTCACGTGGACCTGGGTCCATAGCATAATTTGCCAAGGCAAGTGGCGACTTTGCAAATTGCGAGATTGCGACGGGCTGCCGCGATCGACTGGCGAGGAGGTAGTCCATGTTCACAATTTCATAACTCTATGTTCACAATTTCATAACTCTATATTGTGAACATATAGTTATAAAATTGTGAACATGGAGTTCAAACTTACATGTATAAATTGTGAACATAGCGCTATATAGCGCTATGAAATTGTGAACATGGAGTTATAAAATTGTAAACACAAACTCGGATCCACCTTACAAGGTGAACCCGGGTCCATAGCATAATTTGCCACAGGCAGTTGTTATGCCGTGGACCCAATACGATGCCGTTACACAATTTCTTTTTAAAAATAAAAAATAAAAAAAATTAATGGTGTTAACGGCTCCTCATCACAACAGAACACCAATCGTTATACCGTGCACCACGGTGCACATAGCAATGTGCACCACGTACGTAAAACGACGTCGTTTTGGTGTTAGTGGACGCGGGCGCGAATGACTCCAAGGAATTCATTATCTGTAATACACATAATCATTATCTAGAATACACAAAACGTTTGCCTAGAATATACAGAATGTTTGCCCAGAATACACAGAATATTGACACACAATACACAAAACTCATCCTCCTAACATTCGAATGCACAAACACATCACAACATGTGTTAATAACATGAATATACAGAATATTGACACAAAATACACAGAACTCATCATCCTAAACATTCGAATGCACAAGCACATCACAACATGTGTTACTAACATGAATACACATAACGGTTGCCTAGAATACACAAAACAGTTGCCTAGAATACACAGAATGATTGCCTGGAATACACAGAATATTAACATAAATACAGAGACCGGCCAAAACGGGAAACGTGATTTCTAAAAAAACGGACGATTAGTTTACAATGCTCAAAACGACGTCGTTTAGGTACGTGGTGCACATTGCTATGTGCACCGTGGTGCACGTTATAATTTGCCACAAAACACAAACTCTACATTCACAGACCCTATACTTCATATTCACAATTTGAAAACTCCACATTTACACATTACAGGGCTATATGTTTAGTAACTATATTACCACTGTTATGCATTCACACATTCAAAACTCTATATTCACAGGTCCTATACTCCATGTTTACAACTTGGGAACTCCACATTCACACATTACAGGGCTACAAATTGCTAAAACTCTGTTAACTCTACTACATATTTAAACATTCATAACTCTACATTCACAAATTCTATACTCCATATTCACAATTTGAAACCTCCACATTCACACATTTCAGGACTGCTAGAACTCTGTTAATTCTACTATAAATTCACACATTCATAACTCTACATTCACAAATTTTATACTTCATATTCACAATTTGAAATCTGCAAATTGACACATTTCAAGGATATATGTTTAGTAATTTTTTTTAAAAAAATAGTGAAACGGTGTCGTTAGACATTTAGGAATTAGGATTTTTGGTCTAACAACTCCATGGCCATTAACAGGTCCATGATCCATGATATAAAGATTGATTGGATTAGGCTTGGGCTCACAAAAGGCCCAAATAAATTAGGCTCACTAGTGAAACCTAATATGAACCCAAATATAAACGCTCATCGTCAACATAGGGTTTAAGCATTTGAGGTTGCAGTTTCAGCATCAAGCGGCCGAACCCTACAGAACAGCCGGCGGAGGCTGAAGTCTTAGCGCGGCGGCGATTCTCAGTTCACCACCACCAACATGGTTACTCTCTCTTCTCGTTTTATTAAATCGTTGATATTAACTGTTTATATTGTTGTGTTTGCCATTGTTATTCACTGCTTTGTTTCACTTTTCTTTCTTTGTTATAAATGAGGATTCCTCGGTTTGGATCTGTAGTATACACGTTGAATATTCAGTCGTTGATGAGTAATTTCGTAAATTTGTCGATGCTTACTGGAACAAGTGACCTCCCTTTTGTCTGTGCTTTCCTCTGTGTAAATGTGTGGATATATATATATATATATATATATAGAGGATTAGTTCAAGCTAAGCTTCCCTAAGTAATAGTTGTTATGGATTTATCTTCAGGCCAATGCCTTTTGCTCCGATCCATAACATGTTAGTATGTTGCAACACATTCAGTCTTTAATATTGATGATAAAATCCTTTGCAGCTAAAAAAAATGATGGCATACCTGAATTCCTGATCAGAAATCATTGAAGTTTTGGATTTATGTATTATTTTTTCTCATTGGTATGATTTGTGTTAACATATTCAGTTTATGTATTCTAATTGCTCTCTGTTTGCAGGCGAGAGGGTTGAAGAAGCACATGAAGAGGCTCAATGCGCCTAAGCATTGGATGCTTGACAAACTTGGGGGAGCTTTTGTAAGTGAAGGGCTGTGGAAAAACTGTTATCCAATGATTGTTTTGTTGCTTAGTGCCACTGTTTCCTTAACTGTGGTCTTTCTAAATTGCTTTTGCAGGCCCCTAAGCCTTCTTCTGGACCTCACAAGTCAAGGGAGTGCTTGCCATTGATCCTCATCATTCGAAACAGGCTTAAGTATGCCCTTACTTATCGTGAGGTCATTTCAATTTTGATGCAACGCCATGTTCTGGTTGATGGCAAGGTTAGGACAGACAAGACATACCCTGCTGGTTTCATGGGTGAGTACATTTCCTCTGTTTTTAGGTTGTTTCTGTTAATTTATTGAAATACACCAAGGTCCTGATTTTGATGAGCAAGTGTTGATAGAGAATTACTTCAGTGTATGCATGTTTTACTTTTTTGTAATTTATTTTCTTTTTAAAGTAACTTGACAGTGGAGAAATTCATCAAACATTTGACTTTTCAGATGTTGTTTCAATTCCTAAGACAAATGAGAACTTCCGTCTACTTTATGATACCAAAGGACGGTTCCGCCTTCACTCCATTAGAGATGAAGAGGCAAAGGTTGGTATACATCTCTTTTCAGAGTGTAGGATGTGGAATAGCTCTATTTTCACTGATAGGAATATTAACTTCCTGCTGCATTCCTATTTTGCAGTTTAAGCTTTGCAAGGTCCGCTCTGTGCAATTTGGAAAAAAGGGAATTCCATACATTAATACCTATGATGGCAGGACAATCCGTTATCCTGATCCCCTCATCAAGGCCAACGACACTGTCAAGTTGGACTTGGAGAGCAACAAGATTGTTGAATTCATCAAGTTTGATGTTGGAAATGTTGTTATGGTGACTGAATTCATCAAGTTTGATGTTGGAAATGTTGTTATGGTGACTGGTGGAAGAAACAGGGGTGTTGGAAATGTTGTTATGGTGACTGGTGGAAGAAACAGGGGACGTGTTGGAGTGATTAAGAACAGGGAGAAACATAAGGGTAGCTTTGAGACTGTCCACATTCAGGATGCCCTTGGACACGAGTTTGCTACCCGCTTAGGGAATGTGTTCACCATTGGCAAAGGTACCAAGCCCTGGGTATCTCTACCCAAGGGGAAAGGTATCAAGTTGACCATCATTGAAGAAGCCAAGAAGAGGCTTGCTGCTCAGTCTGCAACCACTGCTTAATACAACTGTCAGCATTACTTTGTAGCCTTATATCCAATTTGAAGTATTTTGTCACTTGAACAAGTTTTTGTTTCACCAACTTGCTTTTAGCGACACTTATAGTCTTATCAATGTGAGCTGTTTTTGCATTTGACAAATTTGTGTTTCTGCATTTCTTTTTGTGGGACATAAGGTAGAGTACTGTTTTATATTTCAGCCTATCCCTTTAGTATTAAATCAGATTCTATATTTGCTTAACATGTTTCTCTAGTTGCGATGACTGTCATTTAAGTTGGCCTCTTGGTGATATTGTGCCCTTGTAGTTGACTTGTACAAACAGCTCTTGTCGGAGGATGAAGATTGTGGTGTTTGAATGTAAACTTATTGCATGTTAAGACAGATGGTGGGATTTGAATTGAAGTTATATACAACTTATTTGCATACTAAATAATCAGATTATGGTCTTGATGATGAAATTTACAGTTTTGCATCCTAAACTTTACAATTAAAAGATTACATCCTAAATAATCAGATTATGGTCTTGAATTGAAGTTATATACAACTAAATTGCATCCTAAATGCGCAACTCTAAGAGTACTAAAATTCTTTGCTTGAGCTACTGCGTATTTGCATGCTGGGCAGAAAATCCATGAGCCCCACCCCAATATTGCTCGTGTGCAGATTGCCCAGAAATGGTTTCTATTGGTTCGCTCAAACTAAACACGGATGGCAGCAATTGATGTGAGCTCAAAAATTTCTGGATTCGGCTTCATTCTCAGGGATCACACTGGTGCTTTTGTTACGGCAAAAAGCTCCATCTGGGATGGTATTCTAGAGCCAACTATGGCGGAAGCTATTGCGATTAGAGAAGCGCTAAGCTGGTTAGGCAAAAAGCTCCATGCGATTAGAGAAGCGCTAAGCTGGTTAGGCAAAAAGCTCCATCTGGGATGGTATTCTAGAGCCAACTTAGGCAAAAAGCTCCATCTGGGATGGTATTCTAGAGCCAACTATGGCGGAAGCTATTGCGATTAGAGAAGCGCTAAGCTGGTTAGGCAAAAAGCTCCATGCGATTAGAGAAGCGCTAAGCTGGTTAGGCAAAAAGCTCCATCTGGGATGGTATTCTAGAGCCAACTTAGGCAAAAAGCTCCATCTGGGATGGTATTCTAGAGCCAACCATGGCGGAATAAGCTATTGTGATTAGAGAGGGATGGTATTCTAGAGCCAACCATGGCGGAAGCTATTGCGATTAGAGAAGCACTAAGCTGGTTGATTTAGATGGGCATTACATCAATTTGTGTTTAGTCTGATTCCAGTTAGATATTCAAGGGCTAGGTAGTCTTCGTTGCAATTCTTACATTGACCTTGTCCTTAGTGATATTTGTGTCCTAGCTAGTGTTTTCCCAAATATTGGTTTTATGTTTGTTAAACTATCCGCGAACACGGTAGCTCACTTGTTGGTCAAAAATGCCGTGATCAATGCTCGTTGTAGGCCGTGGTTGTCCTCCCCCCTTCTTTTGTTTCTAATGTTATTTTGGCTGAGGCAAGTTAATTAATGCATTGAAGTTTACTTTCAAAAAAAATAAAAAAAATATTTGCTTGACCTCGTCAGCTATGAATTGGTTTGCGTATTTGCAATCATTATTACTTCATGGATCATAAATATAAAATATATTTTTAATAATATAGTAAAAGTATATTATTTGTATACGTAAAGTATATTATTTAAAAGTACATTATTTTATATATTACGTAGTATCAAATAATGTACATTCAATATACAAATAATATACTTTTAATAGTCACATACAATTAAGTTTAATGAGTTAATATTACCAATTGGGTCCTTCGAGTATAGTGACATCGTGCCTTACTTGGCCAATAGTCACATATGGTCCTCCTAAACTTTCAATTTAACCATGTTTAGTCCTAAACTTTCAACTTAACCATCAATGGTCCTTCAACTTTCAAATTTGACCACCCATGGTCATTCAACTTTCAAGTTAATTAACCACCCATGGTCCTTGAACTTTCAAAATTTTAACCATCCTTAATCCTAACTTTGTCCTTACTTAAACTAATGAAAAGACCACGGGTGGTTAAATTTAAAAGTAGAAAGATCACAGATGGTTAAATTGAAAGTTTAGGACTAAACGTGACAATATCACTATACTCGAGAGACCCAGGTTGATATTAACTCTAAGTTTAATTAATTGAATGTTTTATCTTAATATCAAGAATTGAAGTTTGATAACAACAATAAAAAACAATAATAATAAAGTGTTGAGTTTCTAGGTCAAGAGTGTTAGAAATAGTAATGGTTAGGCTAAGTGATCGAATAAAAGAGATTTAAATAATGTAGTAGTAATAGCTGGCTAAGGGATTCGTTTCTATTAGGCAAAGGCTCAGAGCACCAAACTTAGTATTTTACCATTAAAATGTAATGCTGACTTATAAAGAAATAAAGTAACTTTTGACATAGATTAGAATGCTTGAAAATTATATTACAAGCATGGAATTGATGGCTTGATACGAGTATGGACTGGTTTGATATGTTGAAATTTAGTGCAACATACTACATATTAACTTTGTTATTCTTGTCTCAGTTATTTTTATTTAGTCTGATTTTAATCTGTTATGGTCCTCCTTGTATTTAGAGTTATAGCTATTATTTAGGATAAATAATTTATTATGACTTTTTCAAGTTCAGTTGAGGTTTTTGATGAGGTGTTTTTCTTTTATATATTTAAGTGAATGCTTTTGGATGCTGTCATTACAGTGAAATAAACACCATCTATACCTTCTTTACTTATGGTTTTGTTCACATTATATATATATATATATATATATATATATATATATATATATATATGTATATATGATCGCGTTTAGGTGCGTATGGGCCGCCCAGGAGAGAACTGAGAACGCTTCTCAGCGCGCCACGTGCCCAGATGTAGTTGCACCTAACGTTATAACTAGGTGCACCTAGGTGCATGAATGTTAACAAGGTAAATTACTTGCACTTATAAGTGAAAATAGGTGCACAAGTGCAAGTAAAATGTATTACAGGTACAACTAAATTGTACACTGAGCATCAATACTAAGTGCACCTAATGTTATAACTAGGTACACCTAGATTGCACCCATGTGCATGAATGTTAACAAGGTAAATTACTTGCACTTGTAAGTGAAAATATGTGCACAAGTGTAAGTAAAATGTATCGCAGATGCAAGTGAAATGTATTGCAGATGCAAGTGAATTGTACATTGAGCATCAATACTAAATGCACCTAATGTTATAACTAGGTGCACCTAATGTTATAATTAGGTGCACCAGGTGCATGAATATTGACAAGGTAAATTACTTGCACTTGTAAGTGAAAATAGGTGCGAAAATAGGTGCACTTGTAAGTGAAACTAGGTGCACTTATATCACAATTACTTGCACCAAAGTTCGAGTTATTTACGAAAATGCCACCGTATCATTTTTTTTTAAATTACATCTGATTTGTTGATCTTGACACGTGGACGGCAATGCGTGGAAGCTTATCTACAAGGGCAGGATTTGTGGGAGCTTGTCTCTGTGAGGAGGTAATACCAGCAGATACTCCACAAAATGCCGAGTTACGACGAAAGTGGATGATTAAGTGTGGCAAAGCTTTGTTTGCTTTGCGAACATCGGTCAGTAAGGATTACTTCGAGCATGTACGTGGTACAGGGTCTCCTAAAGAAGTGTGGAGACATTTGAGAAGT
This sequence comes from Ipomoea triloba, assembly GCF_003576645.1. Taxonomy (NCBI): domain Eukaryota; kingdom Viridiplantae; phylum Streptophyta; class Magnoliopsida; order Solanales; family Convolvulaceae; genus Ipomoea; species Ipomoea triloba. Next base: position 18,250,842 of record NC_044929.1, read on the forward strand.
TGTTCGTCTGTAAGAACACGATGAGACTCCAATATTTAGATACCGAACTTGCTGAGATGGTCAAAGTTAATCTTTCGATTCCAGATTATTTTGTGAAAGTCAAATCTTTGTGTTCTGAAATTTCAAAATTGGATGAAGATGAGCCAATTAGTGACGCTCGTTTGTGTCGTTGTCTTATTCGTAGACTGTGTAAGGAGTTCATGCCGTTTATCTCTTCGATACAAGGTTGGGCGACTCAATCTTTTATCGTTGAGCTTGAGAACCTCCTTGCAAACCAGGAAGCTTTGGTAGCTCAGATGATTGGTGATAACAAATAGTCATTCCCTCAAGTGGAGAATGTTCTTTATACAAAAGGCAAAGCGAAGGAAAATTCTTCCTTAAAACAACCTTCCCGGCTAAAACAGAAAGGCAATCCAAAGGCACTAACAAGAGTTGCTATAGGTGTGGAAAACAGGGACACCTAAAGCGTAATTGTCGCGTGAGAGTGGTGTGCAATCAGTGTGGGAAATCTGGTCATATTTAACAAAATTGTCGTGTAAACCTCGATGGAGAGAATGTGGCTCACGAACCTGCTGAGCTTAAGCAACACGAGTGGAGCATTGTTTGTCTATTGAAGTTGTTGATCAACCTGTTATTCTAAGCTCGGTTGAGCAATGAGGTAATACTGCTTCTATAAATTATAGAACAGACTGGATTATTGATTCTGGTTGCTCTCACCATGTTCCTCATGTTCGTCCGCATAATGGAAATAGAGTAGTCGTCACTGCTGATAATCCATTACATCATGTAATAGAAGAAGGGCATCTTAGTGTGAGGAAAGATGCTTCTGATATTTCTCTGGAGGATGTCTATCATGTTCCTGGTTTGAAGAAGAATCTTGTTTCGGTGTCACAGATTGTTGATTCTGGAAGGTATGTTCTTTTTGGTCCAAATGATGTGAAAATTATTTCCAATATGAAAAACTTTGATGCTAACATTTTATTTACTGGAAATAGAAAAGATTCGTTGTATGTCTTATCTACCAGTAGTGCATATGTTGAAAAGGCTGGAGAAAACTCGAGTGCTGCGTTGTGGCATGCTCGACTAGGCCATGTCGGTTATCAGTTGCTGCATAAAATTTCAACAAACAAACTTCTTGATGGAATTCCTCTCTTAAAGGGAATTCATCAAGATGTGGTTTGTCCTGGTTTTCCGTTTGGAAAATCACATCATCTTCCTTTTCTAACCTCAAAGAACAAAGCCACTACTGTGCTACAACTAGTGCATTCAGATTTGTTGGGGCCAACAAGAACGCCCGGTTATTCTGGGTTTCATTATGTAATGGTTCTTATTGACGATTTTTCCCATTACACTTGGGTTTTTTTCTTGAAATACAACAGTGAGTTTGCCCAACCGAAGCCGACCGAATCTGAGATGCTGTGGACCGAACCGGCGACCAAACAGCGTTGGTTAATAGGGGTTCGGGTGGGGTCCGACTAAAGTTTAAGGTTGCGTATGTGTGTAAGGGTGCGACGTCGTTTGGTCATAGTATGTATATATACATACATATATATATATATATATATATATATATATATATATATATATATACACACACACACACACACACACACACACACACACACACACACACACACACACACACACACACACATATATATATATATATATATATATGTTGATAAGGTTGAAAGGCATTCAGTCATTTGCGCAGTCGCGATTCTGAAACTAGGGTTTCTCACTTCTTCTCCCTTCTCTTTCGCGATTCTGATTTCTCTCTTCTTTGATCTCTAGACTCTGGTCTAGTGGTCTCTCCCTTCTCCCTTCGCGAATCGCGATTGTGATTCACTGATTTGTTCATTTGTCTAAGACTCTGGACTCTGAGTTCTCTCTATTCTAGAGTCTAGAGTCTAGAGTCTAGTCTGTTCTCAACTTTTCGTTCGTTCTCCAGTGGTAGTCTGGTGGAAGCCGTGTTGGTGGCTGGTGAAGTGGTGCTGTGGACTGTGGCTTGTGGTGGACTGGTGGTGTAGTCGACTGTCGACTTCGACTGGTGATATTTGTACAAAGAAGCCCTTGTTCTCCGGGGTATTGTGAGAAACGAAGTAAATCGTCGAACCTTAGTTCTTTAAATTTGATTTATTAAATTTATATGCATATTCTGGTGGAAGCATTGACTTTTGATTGCAAACCCTAGTTCAATTTGTATGCTTATTATGCGAATTTGTGATATGTTATGTCATAGTATGATATTCTAGATTTATGGTGGAAGCACAGACTTTTGATTGCAAACCCTAGTTCAATTTGTATGCTTATTATGCTAAGTTGTGATATGTTCTGTCATTGTATGATAATCTGGTGGAAACACTGACTATTTAGTATTTACTGCAAATTTGTATTCATTGACCATTATTGGTGAACATTTGAATAAGGTGGAAGCACGGGAAAATATTGAAATATGTATCAGTGTAAGTCCAAAGGGTGAAATACATAAAATGATGAACTGTACAAGATGACAGGTTCCTAATTCTAGATTTCTTTGTGTGATACTGCGATTGTATCACTTTTATGTTAAATTGTTTACAAATTACAAGTTTATGGATGTAAGACCCTTAAATTACAAGTTTAAGCCTCAATTATGAAATTTAGAAAAATGATGAACTTTGAAATGCCTGTCTTTCTAAGTTTTTGATTCTAGATTTCTGTAGTTATGTGTTCTGTGTATAGTATCTGAAATTCTACAATATGTTTCCCACTTTACTGATAGTATTCCATTTCTTTAGATGGAAAATATCAGAGAGTCTGGTAGTCAACCTTCCAACTCTTCAAATGATGGGCCTACAGTGGTGGAAGCCTAAACTGTTGACACAAATAGTCAACAGAATGTGCAACCTACTGCTGAAGTTCTTGCAAAGAAAAGGAAGCAAGTTGATTCCAGATCAAGAGTTTGGGATCATTTTGAAAGAAATACTGATGCTAGTGATGTTACTATAAAGGCAAAGTGTATATATTGTGCCAAAGTATATCAATGTGAATACAAAAAAACATGGTACTTTATCTTTGAGAAGCCACATGCTTAGTTGTCTGAAAAACTCTCACTCTAAAGACACTAGACAATCACTTCTGACCTTTCAAGCTGTACAAATTCTGATGCATCTCAGCCTAGTTTAGGTGAGTTAGGAACCTGGGTTTTTAATCAGGAAGCTGTTAGGAGGGCCTTGGTTGAAATGACCATAATAAATGAAATACCTTTTAGATTTGTGGAGGGTCCATGGTTTAGGAAGTTCATTCTGGTGGCTTGTCCTATGTTTAAGGTTCCATCTAGATGGACAATAAGTAGGGACATCAGTCTGATTTATGAAGAGGAAATGCTGAAGGTAAAATGTTTTTTTAGGGGAAACACTCAAAGAGTCAGTATCACAACTAACTCTTGGACTTCTATTCAGAGAATTAACTACATGGTAGTGACTACTCACTTTATAGATGAAGAGTGGAAGTTGAATAAGAAGATTCTCTCATTTGTCCCTGTTACATCACACAAGGGTGAGTATATTGCAAAAGCCCTGGAAACTTGTTTGCTTGAATGGGGGATTAGGAATGTATATACTATTACAATAGATAATGCATCATCTAATGACACTACCTTAGGTTTTCTAAAAAAGAAATTGTTGTCTTGGGGAACATCTACTGTGAAAGCCAAATATATTCACATGAGATACATTGCCCATATTCTAAACTTAGTTGTGCAAGATGGGCTGAAATATTGTGATGTTTTTGTGAAAAATGTTAGGGAAGCTGTGAGATATGTGAGAAATTCACCTGCTAGGCTTAAGAAATTTAAGGACATGTCTTCCGGGATTGGAATTGAACTAAAATCTTCCTTATGTCTAGATGTTCAAACAAGGTGGAATTCTACATATCTTATGTTACAATTTGCAATCTCTTACCAGAAAGTGTTTGAAGCATTTGAAGAGAGTGATAATTCCTTCAAATCAGATTTGGGAGAGTCTGTTCCTGATTTTCTTGATTGGGAATCTGTTAAGAGTTTGGTGGAAGTCTTGAAATGTTTTTCTGATATGACAATCAGAATTTCAGGTTCTTTATATGTCACATCTAACACTTTTTTTTTTGAAATTTCTGATTTATATTGCCTCTTGAATGGCTTGGTGGAAGTTGGTGGGCCTGTGAAACTTATGGGGCTTAATATGAAGGTCAAATTTGAAAAATATTGGGGTGAAATAGATAAGATGAATTTTATGATATTCTTTGCAAACATTCTAGACCCCATGGACAAATTAGAGTACATGCCAACTCAAATCATTCACATGTATGGTGAGGAAAAGGGCAAAACCTACTATGAGAAAGTGTTTTCTGGTTTGACAGAGTTGTTTGATGATTATGTTGTCTCTACGCCCTCTAGTACTCCTACTGATGTCCCTGCTACTCCTGTCAGTCCTTCTGAATCTTCACAATCTACAGTTGGGAGGCCACAACATTTGTTAAAGTCCCAGATTAAGAAACAAGGGAGGCCACAACATTTGTTAAAGTCCCAGATTAAGAAACAAAGGATGGAAAGTGGGGGAAAGAAAAAAAAGATTAAGAAACAAAGGATGGAAAGTGGGGGAAAGAAAAAAACTGAATTGGAAATTTACTTGGCTGAGGCAATTGTTGAAGAAGAAACTTCTTTTGATATTCTTAGGTGGTGGAAGCTGAATGCTGCAAGATTTCACATCCTTTTTAAGATAGTTGGGGATGTCTTAGCTATACCAATATCCACTGTTGCCTCAAAATCTACTTTCAGTACATCTGGTAGGGTTTGACAGAGTTGTTTGATGATTATGCTGTCTCTACGCCCTCTAGTACTCTTACTGATGTCCCTGCTACTCCTGTCAGTCCTTCTGAATCTTCACAATCTACAGTTGGGAGGCCACAACATTTGTTAAAGTCCCAGATTAAGAAACAAAGGATGGAAAGTGGGGGAAAGAAAAAAATTGAATTGGAAATTTACTTGGCTGAGGCAATTGTTGAAGAAGAAACTTCTTTTGATATTCTTAGGTGGTGGAAGCTGAATGCTGCAAGATTTCCTATCCTTTTTAAGATAGTTGGGGATGTCTTAGCTATACCAATATCCACTGTTGCCTCAAAATCTACTTTCAGTACATCTGGTAGGGTTTTAGACCCTTTTAGGAGTTCATTAACTCCTAAAATTGTGGAAACTTTGGTTTGTACTCTGGATTAGCTTAGACTGCCAAACACCCCTTGTCAATTGAGGAAAATCTTGAGAAATTAGAGAGATTTGAACAAGGTTACACACTAAGTCACTAACACTTCTTAGTTCATAACATTCATGCAATTTTAATTTAGTTTTAACATTCTACTGTTTTTAATTTTGCAGAATTTGGTGCTGATGGTGGCAATGCAACTGGGAGGATTAGTGGTTCTACACTTGCTACTATTCCTGTAATGATATGCTTTATATTTTATACTTTATACTCTTTTATTAATGTATTGTATATACTATTATTCATGACTGTTGTTGCCCCTATTATTGAGTGTTGACCGATGAGGCAGTGAGGCATTGGGGTTTGGTAACTGTTTTAATTAGTTGCTGCCCCTAGTTGTCCTATTGAGGCTTGGTAACTGTCTAGTTGCTGTCTTTGTTGGTAAGTTGGACAGTTGGTAACTAGTAAGTTCCTAGTAATGATTCTATAATTGATTATTCAATGACATTATAGTTATGTATTTATGGCAATGATGAAAGTTCCCACCAATGATCTGAAATATAGGGGATTAAGCTGGTATGTTGCTCAATCCTCATGGGGATGTTGTAGCAATTTGCCCTTAATCCTAACTTTGATATGGACAAAAAGCTTACTGAGCCAACTTTATAATTGTCTAATGTTTAATTATTTTATATTGCATAAAATGTGTTTGTTATTTGCTAATATTCCTTAAGTTTGAGTTGACAGGAAGAAGAAGAAGTACTATTCAACTAGGGGAAGTAGGAAGTACTGCAAAAATGCAAAACTGCAAAGTGTATTTATTTTTGTAAAGTTGTAAAGTACTTAACTGGATGTACTTAGACAGTTAGACCTTTCAGTAAGTTAATAATTTGCATGCACACATTAGTTTTGTCAACTTATCAATTTTTGCAACTGTGTGTCTGTGTCTAAGTTGTATTTTTTGAAAAAGGTCTGTGTCTAAGTTGTATTTTTTGAAAAAGTTGTTGCCTTGTTTAAGTTGTTTTTGTAAATTGTAATGCTGTCAATAGTATTATGTTTAATTGTTTATGTATGATGTAACTTCTTCAATTACTGTGTAACATTGCAGCTTGTTATTTTTTCCAAACATTTATAATTTTTAAGTGATTAATTCAAATTCAAATATTTATTTATTTTTGTAAGTTTGACTTATCCGAATTGAATTCAGATATCCAATCGATAAACCTGAGTAATTTTTATAAATATAAAACGAAATTGAATTTGGAAATTAATATTCGAAACCCACACGGATTAGCCTTCCCGACATCCGAACCGACCCCACCCGACCGATGCATACCGCTAGACGTGATTTGATATTGAAAAAATATAGATATAATAATATAAATTTAAAGAAAGAGATTAGTATAGAGTGCGTAAGATATGAGATTATCTGACGTTTACCGTATATAAATATTTAATCCATATATCAAGAAAAGGGAATTGCAGTGCAAGAGTAAAAATATCTGAACGGAAGAGGATAGTCGATGACCAATACAGTAGTAACAAAAAAAAATAAAAAATACTAATACTAAGGGCTGCATATCTAAAACTTAGCTATACAAGTCGTCTTCATCAGCTGCTGCAGTAGAGGTTGCAAATGGGTCGGCTCCAGAGGCCCCGCCACTTCCCGACTCAGCAAAGCGGAATTCAGTTCCAAAACCGCGAGATTGTTGCAGTGTTTGAGCAAATGCTTGGTATTTGCGTATATCAGCATCACTCACACTCCGACGAGCATATTTCATGGATTCCTCAAAATGTGCAGGTTTTATCTCTGCAAATTCGTCCTCAGCATCCTCTTCCATGGAGTCGGGATTCTCCCTCCTCTGCTTCTCCCTTTCGATATCCTGAAACAGGATTCAATGGTGTAAACACAGAACAAATATAAAAATTGAATGAGATAATAGAGATGTGAGGTGGCATACTTTCTCTATGTTCTCCCGTATGGCATATTTGCATGCCCTCTGGCAGATCTCTGTGATATCGGCTCCACTAAATCCATGAGTGTATTTCGCAAGAGCTCTTAAATCGACATCTTTGGAAACTGGAGATTTTCTCAGACAAGCTTTGAAGATCTGATGCCGAGAATCTTCATCTGGAAGAGGGATGTATATTAATTGGTCAAGACGACCGGGACGAAGGAGTGCAGGGTCAATAATATCTGGTCTGTTCGTAGCTCCAATAATGAAAACAGTCTTCTTTGCCGTCATGCCATCCATTTCAGTGAGAAGTTGGTTAAGAACCCGATCAGCGGCACCACCAGCATCTCCAACACTACTACCCCTCTGCAACAATATCAACAAGAAACACTAGTTAATACAAATATAATGCTCCATAATATAACTCACAAACGGTTCATCAACTTCTTGTCATCTTATATTTTATATTATTAACAACACCTCAATTGAACTAACCTCTTTCAACCTATCAAAACTCTCTTGAACTTGTTCTTATTGAAAACTTCTTAAATCAATGGGAGGAAAATACTACCTGAGTTGCAATAGAGTCAAGCTCATCAAAGAAGAGAACACACGGTGCTGATCCTCTAGCCTTGTCAAAAATTTCACGTACATTGGCCTCACTTTCTCCAAACCACATGGTGAGCAATTCAGGCCCTTTAACACTAATGAAGTTGGCTTGACACTCATTTGCAATTGCCTTGGCCAGTAAAGTTTTACCACACCCAGGGGGGCCATAGAAAAGAACACCTTTTGAGGGTGACATACCAAATTTTTCAAACTTCTCTGGGTGTTCGACAGGATATTGCACAGTCTACAAGATAATTAGAAATTAGATTAATTAGCATGATCTGAAAAATGGATGAGGAAAAACATGAATACTGTAAATTGACCATTCGCAATTACCTCTTGAAGCTCACGTTTAACATTTTCAAGTCCTCCAATATCTTCCCAGCTGACATTTGGCACTTCAACAACCTGCAGGTAAATTCAAAACAATAAATGCAATGAAAGTTTTGCTCTTCCAAAGTCATCCAAACCACACTTAGAAAGATACCATGCCACTAAATAGACATTTGTAATTGTAAACTTACAGTCTCACGCAATGCAGAAGGATTGCTTGTTCCCAGAGCAGTTTGGAAGTGCTCATTTGAAACAGCCATAGAATTCAAAACTTCAGCATCAATTGTCTCATCCTCCAGATCTATGACATCCATTTTTTCTCTGATACATTGAAGTGCAGCTTCAGTGCAGAGAGCAGCAAGGTCAGCACCAACATAACCATGCGTGTCTTTAGCAATTCTCTCCAGGTCAACCTGCAAAATAGAGTAACCATTAACAAGCACACTCAAAATTTACTGCAAGAAAACAAACTATCAAGCAATAAAGGAGATCTTACATCCTCAGCAAGTTTCATATTCTTAGTGTGAATGCGAAGAACTTCAAGGCGCCCAACTTCATCTGGAACACCAATGTCGATTTCCCTGTCAAACCTACCAAACCTCCTGAGAGCAGGATCAATGCTGTTGGGACGATTTGTAGCTCCAATAACTATAACATGAGCACGGGACTTCAATCCATCCATCAAAGTTAGGAGTTGTGAAACAATTCTTCTTTCAACTTCACCATGTGTCTTCTCCCTCTTGGGAGCAATTGAATCAATTTCATCAATAAATATAATAGATGGAGCATTCTTTTCAGCCTCTTCAAATGCCTTCCTAAGGTTGCTTTCACTCTCTCCAGCTAACTTGGACATAATTTCTGGCCCATTGATACAAAAGAAAAATGCACCAGTTTCATTGGCAACAGCTCTTGCTATCAGTGTCTTCCCAGAACCAGGAGGGCCATAAAGCAAAATACCCTTTGGCGGTTTCACTCCAATGGATTTGAAAAGTTGAGGGTGCCTCAATGGCAGCTCTACTAATTCACGAATCTGAGCCATTTGTTTCCTCACACCGCCAACATCATCATACCCAACTTCATCAAGTCTATCCTCATCCTCCCTCCTCACTGGCTCCCCCTCACAGAAGATTTCAGTGTCTGGAGCAACAACACAATATTCCCCTGGATCAGTCTCAATGATCTTGAATTCCACACTTCTCATACCCCCTCGAACAAGGAAGTGGTCTCCTTTCCTCAAAGGACGATATGCCTCCAAAAAGTAAGCTACAAGCAAAATGTTCAATTATTAAATGAACAGGTAATTAAAAAAATCCAATCCTGTCAGATTATCTACACAATTTCAGAAGAGAGACAGACAAGCATAATTTCAAACAATAATTGTTCATCAAAAGAGGAGAAAATGCTTATTAGGGATAAAAAAAAAAAAAAATACTTCATCAATCGTTTCTTTTTTTTTTGTAGGTACTTTATTACATAATTACATAGATTATGGTGATTACTTGGATATATACCTTTGACAAACAAATTAAGCCTACTGTAAGAAGGAAAAAAAAAATTAGGATATCAGGATATTTAGCTACTAATTATAATAAAACCAAAACTTTTTCCTCTTTCCACAGTAAACATGAAAGCGTATAATGCATGGGAACTGTCATAAAAACCAGAGTTAAAATAGATTACTAATTTTCCTTATATTAAACTATTAAAGTATAACATTTACTCTGGGAAACATGCAGCAGCTACACTACTACTAGACTCCTTGTATCAAACTATCAACCAAGAACCAATGAGTATGGCAACTCAGTAGTGAAAACAAGTTGCATACTTACGTTTCAAGTATGATTCAAAGAGATCACCGGTGACCCCTTCAATTGTATCATCTATAGGAAGTATGTGCACACGTTTCCCATACTTAACATCTGGACATTGATGTACAGATACAACATCAGCAAGTCGGACCCTCAAATTTGACCGGACAACTTTATTCATCCTAATCTTTGCCTCTTCACATGTCTCATCAGCAAGAGCAATAACCACCGTATCTTTCCTTTTTTTCCCCTGTAAAATAAATGAGACAGAAATAAATTATGAGTTTCCCGAAATGAGAGGCAAACATCATATCTAGAAAATCCAACCAACAAATTCATTTCAGTAAACTGATTTATGTAGTTGTGCACTTGTGCTTTATGCTACTAAAGTCAAATTAGAAATTTTCAGATCATATCAACTAGTTTTACACACGATAAGTAAAAATATTCCCATAATAGCATCAAATACATAAACAAATTTCCTAAAAATAGTTACATTATGATGGTAGGATTACTCACTCAATTAAAGAAGAAAAGGCATTTATCCCATACAATCTAGTAAATCAGGTATAAACAGGACATAAATTAATCAAAAAGCATTAGTTAAAAGGAAAAAGACAGGAACTAGTTCAAAAAAAAAAAAAGTTAGATACTACAATCCATACCCAACCAAATGTAACAATCATTCTCAAAGTAACAACAAAATGTAAAATATGGCTCAATTATATAATAGAGTAGGATATCTGAAAAATAATAATAATAATAATAATAATATAATAATAATAATAATAAATCAATTCATGGTTAACCAAGGTGCATATGCCAGTAGCTTCGTGCAACTCAATATTCTCACCGTTCCATTGAAAATTATTTAGTATAGCCATATTTTTAATTACATCAACCAGAATTGCCACAAAGAATCTACAGAAGACCAAACTGAAAACTAGCCAAATCTAAAGATGAGAACAAAAAATTCTTCACACATTATACACATCAGTTATTACTAGAGGTGGACACTGAACCAAACAAACCAAAATCAAAATCAAAACTGACTCAAACTGAACCAATCAAAGCCAAAACCAAGCATACAGGTTTGGTTTGAGTTTGGAATTTTCACCAAAACAAAAAATTTGATTTTGTTCTGGTTTGACCGACCCTTGATCCCGACTAAAACCAAACTGAACCATAAACCAAACTATAAACAGAACTCTAAAATATGTCATTTTATATGAAAATATATAGCCTAAAAATCCTAATCAGATGTGGATTTTTACTTTCTAGCACTGTTTTGAGTAAAAAGGAAGCTTGTTCTTTGTTTATCATTATAATTGTAAGTTTTTATTTTAATTTGAATATTCTCATGCATGATCAGTTAATTTAAAGGTTCTTTGGATACGAAGACTATTTTGATTTTTGTTTGTAATACCAACTCAAACCAAAACTGAAATATTTGGTCAAAACCTCATACGGCCACCCCTAGGTACTAAAGGGTTCTGTCAAATAGGAGTAGATCATAATGCAGCATGAATTGACTTATGCCTAAGTAGTATACCCGTAGAACAACAATTACAGAAATACAATAACATCTCCAACATCCATTATGTTGAAACCCAATATTACCTTCCAACTCAAACAATAAAAGGGCATAAAGTTCAGATTACTAAAAAAAACTGTTAATCAACATACAAGATAAGATTAGTAATTCACCAAAAAAGGCAAAACATTTAATCAAACTCTTTCTCAACAGATATGCTACAGAATGGAACGATTCTAACACAAACTGTTTGGACATTCAGACGGCGTATGAAACTTGAGCCAAAAAAATCGATGATACCTTAATCAGAATCGTGTCTCCACGGAAGAGCTGGAGCTTCTCCATGGTAGCAGGGTGGAGAGCAACGACGGAGTTATCGTCATTGATCGCCTCATCCACGACGAGCCGATTCGGCGCCTTCTTCCGCTCCAGAATCGCCGTAGAGAAGTCCTTCTTAGTACTTTTCCTGGAAGAATCGAAAAAGAGGCAATCGCATCAAAAATCAGAAGTAAAACAACCATAGTTTCGAAGTTACAATGTCTCCGATTCATCGGTGACGATGAGACCGAAGGCGGTTGAAAACTCAGGGAGACGAAGAACTCACGAGTCAGATGACTCGGCTTGGTGACTCATCTTCGATCTGAAATTGGGTAGCCGAGGACGACGGAGAGATAGCGAGAGATATTTTGCCGGAGAAGAAAACCGGATGCTTGCGAGAATAACGAGGAAGTAATCAATCGACGCTTTTAATAGTGTCCCACACTCGCACGTTATGGTCTTTATGGACTTAAGGCACCGTCATATAATCTGTATTTTAAATTTGTAATATATTCAATTAAGTTTATTTTTATTTTATTTGTAATCATTATTTGTTTTGGATTTGTCTTTTAAGGTTCAAATTGTTCACTGAACGAAATAGGGAAGTACAATTAAATCACTGAATGAAAACAAAAATGCAAATATTCCCCTCAACACTCTAAGGAGGTATTTGATTAGATGGAAAATATTTTCCAAAGAAAAATATTTTCCTTGAATTTGAGGAAAATTAAATTTTCTTTTGGTTGGTTGGACGGAAAACATTTTTCGTTGGAAAATATTTTCCATAAGAACAAGGAAAATATTTTCCTGAGGCACTCCTTGATATTTTGTTTTCCATTGAAAATAAGTAGGACAATTATGCCTTCACTAACTTTCTTTAATTACTATTATTATTGTTGTTGATATTATTATATAGAGGTATAATTGTCTTTATATTCATTATTCCTTACAATTCCAAATCCAACCAATTGAATTTATATTCCCTGTAATTTCTTTTCCATCAACTAAATAATGGAATCTATTTTCTTGATAATTTGTTTTCCATGGAATTTAAATTCGGTTTCCTTCAAATATTTTTCAGCAAACCAAACGGCCTGTAAATGTATGCAATTTCACTTTATAGCATATTAATATCCATTTCTTCCGGTTGTCTTGTTTACTTGGATGGTTAGTTGGCATTTTTAAAAATTTGCTTTCATTTCCTCTTACTTACATGGATGTGAGTTTGACCCTACTTTTCTTTTTTCTCTTCTTCCCTCTTTCTTCCTTTAAGTGTGTCTTATCCCCTCTTTCTTCCCATAACCGACAACTTGTAATCACAAAAATTCTCACCAAACTCATAATCGCAGACGTGGATCACCTCGCTGTCGAATTCTTTTAGCCCCTCAATCTCCAACACGATGGACTCCGCATTCTCGCCTATAACCATAACGAGCGACTGACAAATATGTGCTTGGGGGGAGACAATCTTGACCCGCCATACATTGTAGGCCTCATCTTACTTAGCGGACTGCATGCAATCGTACGTAGCTTCATCAGTTTGCAATTTCAATTTCATTAGGTAATATTACCAACAAAAATGATAAATCAACATTCATTACCATGAAAAGTCAAGCTAAACCCTAACGCAAAATGAATTAAAATATTAAATAAAAAATAAACAACAAATTCTAACATTCATTTATTGACATTCAAACAAATTTCTTCCATTCTCGCGAACTGTGCGCAATGGTGATTTCAACCCACATTTACCGTACAAAGTTGGCTTGTATTGGAGAGTACAATTGTGATTCGATATCCTTTGAAAACTTGAGGAAGACCTTGAATTACTCGAAGTCATTAAATTACAATTCTTGATCCCCTGCTTGTACTACATTGCTTCTACCATAAAGAAATTTATCATGCTCTTAATCTAGAGAGAAGATTTCTTTGCGGTGGATTATTTCGACTTGACTGCTCGTAATTCTACGGCTAGTTGTTCTATAAAAGACGAAGACAAACATATGAATATAACTTGGAGATAAGTTGCCTAGTACACGGTGGAAGAAAGAGTAAAAGAAGGAAAGGAAAGAGAAAAAAAATTGCCAACTGACCATCCACGTAAGCAGGCAATTAGAAAAAATGGATGGTAACCTACTATCATGTGAAAATGCATACATTTGGGATGTTGAGGAGGGTAATTGCACCTTCTTCTTTTTTTCGTTCAATGGCCTAATTGCACTTTCACGTTTTGTTCAGTGGCCAGTTTGGACCTTATTCTCTTTTCTTTCTTTTTTTTTTTTTTTTTTTGGGGATTTGTTTTGGATTTTTATATATATGAAATACTTGATTATTTAATTTGTGAGTTAATTCTAGTGAAGATTCATTGTCTTTGGTGACATTTTCAAATTTAGTATCAAACATTTGTTTTTGTATTTAACAACCCATAATATCATATTTTATACACTTTTGGTCATTCTGATGATTTTTTCAAGTGAAACCTTATTTTAGGAAATGATATTTTTCGATGACAAAGAAGTGACTTTTTTTTTTTGCTCTACATCTATAGGAGATGATTCACATATAATGGACTAAAACAATAGCGAGCATACTGAAGCCAACAAGGTGGCGACATCTTGAACTTTCCAACTACGCTGCAAAATAACTCCCCTACACGCAAAAGTCCTCACATACTCGGTATCGACATTGAGGCATTGACGCTTTGGGATCGGGTTGAAGGAAATGAAGACAATAGCCAAGTGAAGGAGATGGTGCAATCCACGACTAAGGAGATGACAATGAAGGGAAAAAAAAGTTGAAAAAACAAATTTGTAGTTGCCTAAAATTGGGTTTCACCTGAAAAAGTCGTTGAAAGGATCAAAGGTGTCCAAAATTGGATTGTTAAATAGTAAAAACAATTGTATGACACTAAATTTGGAATTGTCTCTAAAAATAAGTGACCTCTGTTGTAATTAACTCTTTAATTTTATTAAGAGAAAATGTATAAATAGGCCATTGAACTATTTGGGGATGACAATTAAGCCACCAAACTCAAATAAGCTCCAAATTCATCCTTGAACCTGAAAAAAAAAAAAAACAATTAGCATTTTAGTAGGTTAACAACAAGTTTGGGCTGATTGAGATGCAGTGTGTATTTATTATTATTATTATACTAAGCATTTGACCATTAAAAAAATAAAAAATAAACAAACAAACAACAACTACTACTACTATTGAGCATTTGACCATAAACTATAGCTTCTCTATTTTGTGTTTTTTCTCTTTTTTGCAGTTGTTTGCGATATTTTTGAATCATGAAAAATACTACAATATTTGCGTGTAATTTCTTAAACTGGAGTTTTCCTTGATCGAAGTTTATACACTGAAAAACTTTCACAAAAAATACATATACATTACACGCAAAATATAATACAAAGTCTATCTATACACTGACTAGTTATCATATAAACTATAAGTATATGGGTGTAATATGTATCATATTACATGCATCAATGCTTTAGTTGTTTTTTTTTTTTTTGTTTTTTGTTTTTTTGTTTATTTTTAGTGCAAATAGTTAATATCACCTTCACTGAGACTCAAACCCATATTCTCACATATGGGGTTACAATCAGGTGTCACTAGATCACAAGGTCTTTGACAATTTTGCTGAAATATTTATTTGTATTCTTTTAAATACAAATGAGGAAATCAACCGAATAAAGAATTCAAATCTAATCATTCCGTTCATGGATTACAAGTTAGGCAAATCTTTAATTATAGTTTGATCAATAAATATGTTATATTTTTTGAGATTTTAAACTTTTGGTTTGACTTTTTAAAATTTCAAGTATTATTATTTTGTAAAATATACGGAGTATTAGATTTCTTTTGTATTTTACTAATTACTATAGAGTATAGCTGTTTTTTCTTTTTTCTTTTTGTGTGGCGATGAAAATTTGTAGCCATTATATGGGGACGCGCACTTGGTATATCCCGTTTTGTGACTCTATCCGGCAAATAACTGTAATGAGGTAATCCATTGTCCATAATTGAGCGACTCGATTCAAACAGACTAATAAACCGCTCTCGTGATGATATCCAACATGGTGGAATTTTGATTTTGTTTAAACTTTTAAAAGTGTAGTGATTGTTTTGTCCAATTATAAAGTTTCACACCCCTAACAACAAATTTGGCTCACGGAGTAGGATGTATAACGAAATAATATTATAAAAAATATGTTTATTTCATTATTTGATAGTCATTTTCTTTATGATACTAAAATTCTTACTATTCATTTTACAAGTGTATAAGATAATTTTATCTTTTAATGTTTATTACATTCGTATTCTTCAATTTAACACTGACTTCATATTCGAATTCTAGAAATGCATGTACCTTAAAACTCATAAGAGAGTGAATTAATCTTAGTGGAAACCTATTGTTTGACCAAAAATGAAAAAATAAGCTATGTTATTCAAAAAAGTCAAAGTCAAGTTATATTATTTAAAAGAGTTTATTACCGAAATGGTCCCTCGACTATTGCGAAATTACCAATTTGGTCCTCGACAATTTTTTGTGCCCAATTAAGTCCCTCGACTTTGAAAATTTTAACCAATTTAGTCCTCCGTTATTTTTGCCGTTAAACATCCGTTAAACGTGGGACCAAATTGGTAATTTTGCTATAGTCAAGGGACCAAATCGGTAATTTTGCTATAATCAATGGACCATTTCAGTGAAAATTTAATTACCAGTTTGGTCCCTTGACTATAGCAAAATTACCAATTTAGTCCCGATGTAACGGCAAAATAAACGTAGGACCAAATTGGTTAAAATTTTCAAAGTCGATGGACTTAATTGGGCACGAAAAATTGTTGAGGACCAAATTGGTAATTTCGTAATAGTCGATGGACCATTTCGGTAATAAACTCTTATTTAAAAAGAATTGAAATCATTCAACTTGTTAGTCAACCTAAATCATTATAACAATATAGATTATAGCAATAACTTAAACTACAATGGTGCAAATATCGTCATAAAAATTCAACTGATGCTTATTATAATTTAATTAATGAATTATTAATCATTGCCCATAAAATTGAAACTATAATAGTATAGACTTAAAATAAAACGATGTAAATGTTGTCATAAAAAATGGACAAAAGTTTGAAATTTACTGGCATATTAATCATTGCCCATAAAGATGAAACTATAACAATATAGATTATAGTAATGACATGCATAAAATACAATAGTGTAAATGTCATCATAAAAATTGGACAAATACTTAAAATTTAATGACTTATTAATCGCTACCCATAAAAATTTAAAACTATAACAGTATATATTACAACAACACTTAAAATGCAATGGTGTAAATATCATCATAAAAATTGGACAAAAGTTTAAAATGTAATGACTTATTAATCATTGCCCATAAAAAAATAGAACCATAATTGAATAAAATTTATGTCACATATTCTAATTTTATTAAATAAAACATTAAATGAACAAAAAGAGTGACTTTTTAATTAAATCAATTAACATATATTGTGTCAACAAATAGTATACAAATAGGGTGCAAAAGTGAGAATAAGTATAGTATTACTCATTCATATATAGATTTTAATAAATAAAAATACTTTTGTATTTATTAAATATATCAAATAAAACAAATTCAATTATACATTAATTATACATTGCCACATTTTTTATATAAAAATTTGTTTAAGTCAAGTGGCTTTATTTTTTGGGTGTGTATATGCTAATGCTACGCTGGCATTGTGGGATTTGTGGCTAATGACATGCTTAATAATAAGATTCGCATCAATTATTATGTCATGGACGATGGTTTACATTATAATGTAAACCATTAATACACATTTATTTTTAATATATTAAAATTTATTTTTAGTGTACAACATTTTTAATATATTAATAAGCTTATAGTACATTAAAGTAAATATTTATTAATCCATATGAAATAAGTTTAATGGTCCCCAACATAATTTGCCCTCATAGAGGGTGGCATACAAGATTCTTAGCAATTAGTTTTATTATTATTGTTTTTTGTCAGACTACGGCGAGATGTCCTGAGCATAATCTAACGGTAAAAAACACCTTTAAATTCATGTCAATCTAATTAAAGGACAAAATGCTGGTCAATAAAAAAGAGAGTTCGAACTCCCGACATTTTTTAAGAGAGGATAGTGACAACTAGCTAACCAACTTGGTTAGCCATTAGTTTTATTATATGTTGTCTGTGAGGAGTGGGGGCAATTAGTACCCACGGATCACATGAAGGGAATAAATCCTCCCACAAAATAAAAGATGTATTTATTAAAAAAAAAAGTGTAACAACTCACTTTGATTTAATATATATATTTATTTTTATAATAATGCAGTTAGAAAACTTGTCATATATAACTCCAAGTAATTTAGAATTCAACCATTATTAGATTTAATATAAGAAAACAACTTTTTTATTCGAGGTTATGTTTTGAATGAAGTATGCATTATAATTCTAATCAGAAAATGATCACAAATAAGTAAATCAATATAGGTTGCTTATAATTGTCTGACTCAAACCAAACCAAAAGGCCAATAAATTAAACTGCCCGCACATGGAGTTTGAACTTAAAACGTTATGATTATTAAACCAGTAGTCTAAAATTGGTTGGGGTTACCCTGTACTAATCCAATCCAATTATTTTAATAAATTTTACATTTTTGTTATAGTCAATAAATGACTATAATGCGATAAATCATCATAAATTATTTATAAATGATTGACTCAAAACAAAAAAGTTGATAAATTATTCGATTAGGAGTTAAACTTAAAGTTGAAACTTTATAATTACAAAACTAATTGCACCAAACAACCTTAGTTGTTCACCGTAACCCAATTTGTCATTATGAGCCGGTGAATCAAATATTGCAACGCTAAATATATGTAAAACTTATAATTCTGAATTGAGCAAAGTTGATGCATTTCCCTAAATAATGCAACAAAGAAAAAGCAGCAAAGAGACAAAGATAAAGGAGATAAATGAATTAAATTTTGGCAAAAATAGACCCCCCCAAAAAAATAAATAAATAAATAAACAAAGAAAAAAGGACAACCGGAAAATGCGGGTATGTATGTCTCACTTGCTCTTTCATGCTTCAGGCAGCAGCTTTCTCACTGTTTTGGGCTGTCTGGTCCCTTCACTTGTGCGCTTTCAAAGATTCAGATCCGGGTGAGTCTATTCTCGCCTTCTCTTTAAACCCTTATCATTTCTTTGCTCTCTTCATCCTTCTGCTGCTACCCATTTCTTGGACCTTGAATGTTTGATGCTACTTTCATTGGGTATTTGTTGTTGAATGAGCTTTATTTCCTTGTATTGAAATGCATTGGTTTATTCACTTTTTTTTTTTTAGTTCTGTTTTTGTTTTCTTTCTTTGTTCTTTCACTTCTTTGTGTATATGAGCTTTTGAGATTTATCTGGAACTGTGAAGTGGGATTGGGAAAGAAAAAGTTGTGGTCTTTGTCATCTTTCTAAGTTCTCAAATGTTCATGTTCTATTCATGGTCTAGTGGTTCTTTTTCAAGGATAATAGATAAAACAGTGGTAAAAAAATCTTATCTTTTATAAAGAGTTTGTTTGACTGATTCTGATTTGGGTTATTCAACTTTATTTTTTGCTATATTGATTTATGTCAAAATGTTAGCAGGAGTTAGTTTGCTGAGCTAAGAAGTGTTGAAGTAAATTTCTATATATCGCTTTGGGCTCAAGTTCTGCAATTTTTGGACAACATATTAGAGAATCTTCAAGAATGGAAGAAATACAATCCCATTCAGATCATTATAGGTCTTCATCATCTTCAGCAAGTAGTCCTGCAAGTAGGGTACCCTCAAGTAATTTCTTTTACCTAAGAAAACCTGGGATACTTAGGCAACCGATATCCTTTGAAGATTCCCCTGACTGGGAAGACACTGATATTGAGGCAAAGTTGGATGAAGGAGGTGACTCTATCCATGCTGCAACTACCCCAGCCTCTCCATCCCTTTCGAAGCTTAATAGTGGATCATTGCCGTCCCCACCTTTGCCAGACGGGGCAGTTATAACAAGGAAGACTGCTGGGGCCTCGGTAGCATGGAAGGACTTGACTGTTAGTATAAAGGGAAAGAGAAAATACTCTGACAAGGTGATCAAAAGCTCTAATGGTTATGCATTGCCGGGCACAATGACTGTTATAATGGGCCCTGCTAAGTCTGGGAAATCAACTCTCCTGAGGGCGCTTTCAGGTATGTTGTGTTGTATTCAAATGGTTAGCATATTTAGAAAACATTTGCTTTTTACGCACACTCGCACAGTCCATGTTTCCATAAAAGACTTGATTTTATTTTGTTAATCTACTTTAGGAAGGTTACCTGATACGGCCAGAATGTATGGTGAGGTCTTTGTAAATGGTGCAAAGTCACGCATGCCATATGGGTCCTATGTAAGATCTTACTCGTGATACTTATCTATGTATTTAAATTCATGATATTACCAAAGTTTCATATGTTTTTGCTGTTATCTAAGGTAATTTTGCATATATAGTTCAAACATAAGTGCCTGGATTCTCAAATTCACTTTTATGGTCTGTTATTAAACTTGTAGTGCTATATTCAACTTAGATGAAATGCTTGCAATAAAATAGGAGGTTGTGGTGTTGATTCTCCTTGTAGCAAAGAAGGCTTACACGCGCATGGATACAACTAGAATATCATTTATTAAGAAATAATCATGCTTGCAACTACTAGGAAATCAAACATGATTAGGTTTTTTCGCCCACAATTTCTAGCTGCAGGACTCAGTATCTGAATACAATTACCTTAGAATGTATGGGTTCATTCTGATGGTCTGGCAAGATTTATTTTTCTGATAAAAGCTTCATTATCTTAGTATTCCATAATTAACAAGGATATTCTATCTGTGACTAGAAGGAAATGATCCTTTAAGTTTTGGCCGTTCTTTATAATCTATCTAACTTTTAAGGCAATGGTAAAAGTATGAGAAGGTTTTCAGAGAATGACCGTTAAGAATGGGCGGACATTTGGGTTTGCGATTATGATACACTTCTGTTTTCCATCATACAGGACAGTAATTATTTCAAATAATGATGCTAAAATAGAATGATTATCTTTCTAGAAGTCTTAGCAGTAGATAAATCTTGTAAAACCCTAGCAATTAATGCGCCAACTTTAGGTTTATGCTAAATGATAAATGAGAAAGGTTCTGCTTGTAACTTGTAGGATGCTCAAACGAGCATGTAGTCATAAAGCGTAACTGCACCAGACTAAAAGAAAATAATGATACTATGACCTGGTACTAATGGCTAAAAAACAATTACAATTTCTATTGCTACTGTTCCTTATTTAGTTATTATCTAGCTACAGGAGGGAAGAGAAATATAAACTACGTATAGAAAGTGGGAATGAAACAAAAAATAAAAGCACACAGTGGACCTGTAAGCAGCGAGTAAAGGTGAAAAACATGTAGCTAGAGTTGAGACAAAGGTGGGGTAAACAATTCTTAACTCCGAAGTCTATGGAGATTCAAAGTTCATGATCTTCTCAAACACACTAGTTGGATTGTTTGACTTAAGTAATGGCAGCTTTATAGAATGTCAAATTTGGATTAGTTGCTTTGTCACAGTTTATGAACTGCATTACCAGTTATTCTCTGTATAGGTGATGGTACAACATCTCTTGGCATACAAATGATACAATTTAATCTCGAACTATAAAAGACATTGATATTAGTCTTCCAAGACGATTCAATTTCAATGAAGAAAAACAGATATCATGTTTTAAAAACTTTGGATGCATATGAGTGCATCTCTGGAAGTTACTATATTTACTTTGTTGACATCCTATAATTCTTTGGCCATTAACAGGGATATGTTGAGAGAGAAACTGCTCTTATAGGATCTTTGACAGTGCGTGAGTTCCTCTACTACTCAGCATTACTTCAGCTGCCTGGCTTCTTTTGGAAGAAAAAGAGTGTCGTGGAGGATGCGATCCATGCTATGTCACTGGGAGATTACGGTAATAAACTTATAGGTGGCCACTGTTATATGAAGGGTCTTCGAAGCGGTGAGAGAAGGCGTGTCAGCATTGCCAGGGAACTTGTGATGAGACCACATGTTTTGTTTATAGATGAGCCTCTTTATCATCTTGACAGGTTTATTTCTCACCCTGCTCCAGACTTTTTACTTAGAGAGGACTCCAAAAATATTTTCCACCAGTAGACCTAAGGCTTCATTTAATACTCACAATTGATATGCTTGAGATAACAAGGTTGATTGATCACACTGTTTTACCAACATTGAATTATCTCATATGTGATGCTTTATCTGCTAATATGTCCAGTGTTTCTGCACTCTTGATGATGGTTACACTGAAGAAACTTGCAAGTACAGGATGCACTTTAATATTCACCATTTACCAGAGCAGTACAGAAGTATTTGGCCTCTTTGATCGAATATGCCTCCTTTCAAATGGCAACACGCTATTCTTTGGAGAAACACTGGCTTGCTTGCAGGTACTAAATCTACAAGAAATACAAATAATATGAATAATGATTTTTCCAGCATTGCAAAAGCCGTTGATTGCTTAAAAATAAATAACCTAAAGATGATTATACTTGGCCTTGCTTCAAATTTATTATCCTTCAATCGCTTATCAAAATCAACTTGAGGTTCCTACTGCTAGTAACAATTTCAAGTCTTGTGTTCCAGGCACAAAATCCTTCTCAGATTCCTCCCCCCCCCACCTTCCCCTGAAAGAAAAACCCAATGAAAAAGAAACAAAGAAAAAAGAAATTCAACTGGTTACACCAGAATGGTGTTTTGCCCTTTTGAACCTTGACCATTTCATTCTCCTGTTTGATTCTGGCATATACCAACCAAAAGAATGGGAATCAATACTCACTCCCTTTATTTGTATCATTGCATTCCTCATAATACCAATTGCAACATTAAAGTTTGTTAGTATAGCTTCATCTGAAGCCATTACTCCAAGTTTCCATGACTGTCTCATTTTCCCCATAAAAGACATTGATAAGAGTAAATTTATAGATAATGTTGTCTTCAAGTGATTGCTTTACACAAATCAGGTAAAAACTATCAAGTCTTCTACCATTGTCAAATGTCAAACCTTTTTGCTTAACTCTCCTTTCTCAGTTATTCTTGGTGGACAGAGACTAACACATCTTTCATTTGTGAAGCACTTCTCAAATGCTGGATTTCCTTGCCCAATCATGCAAAGCCCTTCTGATCACTTCCTGCGGGCAATAAACACAGATTTTGACAGGATTATTGCAATGTGCAAAAATTGGCAGGTACTGGTTGCAAGTATTGTTAGAATGTTAGATCAGATAGGCATTGCTTGTTTCTTTTGGCAAGGGAACTGGGTTAAAAAGAATGCAAAATCTTCCCTATTACATTTTTTTTTTTTTCTGGAGAACAATTCCCTTATGCCGTAATATAATGTATGAGTAAAAGGAAATTCCATTGTTCTTTGGGAACTCTGTGAGTCATCAAGATTTTCCAAGTTGGTTCATGAGATCTTTCCTGCTGCTTATGTTTTTCATTTGAAATATATTGAATTTTGGACAGGATGACCATGGAGAACTATCATCAGTGAATATGGACACAGCTGTTGCAATACGTACCCTTGAAGCAACGTATAAATCCTCAGCAGATGCAGGTGTAGTTGAGAGTATGCTAGTGAAGCTCACTGAGAAGGTACTTTTACCATCAATATTTGTTTCACAGTAGCTTTCAGCACTATTGACTGGAGTATATGATATTGAATACTGAAAATTACATGCTGTGTATGTATTTTATTTTAGAACATGTACAGTTTTGCTAGTTCTACTATCTGAGGCTACTATTTTAAATTGAACTGCACAAGCTTTATTTATAAACTCTCATGTTCTTATCTTTGAAGAGTTAAAATCTTGAAGCACTTCTCAATTTTTCCCCGCTAGGGGTGGGATAGGATTAGATGGAACTATTTCATCTTTGAATTCCAAGTATGTTTGTATCTCATGTATACTTTTGTAGGTGAAGTTAGATCTAGAAGTCCTAGAACAAAGCAGAGCTCCAATAACTACTAAAACGCTCTTGTTCTTTTCCCAAGTTGGTCGGGCTGTTGTTTTGGTAACCACAAGGTTCCAAGTTTGACTCCCAGTGGGAGCGGTTTATTGGCCTTTTTGGTTTGAGCCGATCAGCTATGGGCAACCTAGGCTAAGGTGGGCTTTACCCAATGCACACCTTGGTTGCGGGTTTCCCTTGTGACCTAAAAAACGAATGTAACTGCAAAAAGAACCTTTCAATTAATGCTTGAGTTTACCTTTTCCTTCTGAATTTTGTTGCTTTGCAGTTAGATTCCATCATTGTTCATAGAGCTCTTGATGTAGTGACTTGGCTATTCATAGAACAATGTATTGCTTCTCAACATATTGGCCGAAACATTGTATTGCTTCATGATCCCTTTTGATTGCTGTTGCCACAGGAAGGTCCGCCTCTCAGAAGCAAAGGAAAGGCTAATTGTGCTACACGGATTGCAGTATTGACTTGGAGATCTTTATTGATCATGTCAAGGGAGTGGAAATATTACTGGTTTAGGCTGATTCTCTATATGCTTCTAGCGCTCTGTATTGGCACTGTATTCTCTGGGTTGGGGCATTCCTTGTCCTCTGTTGGGGTACGTAAACGAGCTGGAAAAAGCATTGATTTCACTTCTTTATCGAATATTCTTAGTACTGCAGTGCATCTCTTATTTGTGTATATAGTTGCATTACGGGTGTGTGGGGTGGGAGGTTGTGAATATGATTGGTTTTACATATACTACCTCGAAATTTTTGTCCTTCATACGTGACCTTATTCCTCGTCGTCATTGCAGACAAGAGTTGCAGCTGTATTTGTATTCATTTCGTTCACCTCTCTTCTAAGTATAGCTGGAGTACCTTCTCATACAAAAGAAATCAAGGTAATGCTGCATAAAAGCGTGCTTATCTAATGTAACTTTGGCTTCTTGTTGGCGATGACGGTTCCCTCGCATAGTCACACTCAGTGGTTATTGCTAACGCTATCAAACGTCTTACAATAATATGCAGATATACACCTGTGAAGAATCGAACCGGCATTCTGGGGCTTTTGTTTTCCTGCTTGGGCAGCTTTTCGCCAGCATCCCGTTCTTGTTTCTCATATCCATTTCGTCGAGTCTTGTCTTTTACTTTCTAGTTGGTTTGCGGGATGAGTTCGGGTTGTTGATGTACTTTGTGCTGAATTTCTTTGTGTGTCTCTTAGTAAATGAAGGAATGATATTGGTTTTTGCTTCCATCTGGCAAGATATCTTCTGGAGCATAACGACATTGGTGGTGGTACATGTGAGTGTCCCCCCCGTTTCTGAAATAGATACTCCTTTTCTCCTTTTCGATCTCTCTTCGAGTCTTGGCACATCCGATCCGTTTAGAGCACAACTATTGTTGATCTCGTGTTTGAGTTAGTACCAGTAACCATTGCAATTTGTTTTCAGGTGGTAATGATGCTTTCTGCTGGCTATTTTAGAATTCGAAGTGATTTGCCTGGACCAGCATGGATGTACCCGATATCCTATATAGCATTTCATACTTACTCTATCCAGGCACGTTTCTAAATCGTCAAACTACTTTCAGCTCTTTTTTTCTCTCCCAAAAGGTTGAATCTCCAACCCTAAGGGCCTTTCATGCCCCGGGTCAGTGGCTCAGCAGTCGGGGCCAAATGCCGGTGCGCACATGGGATTTGCCACTTTAGGCATAATCCCCACACTCTGGCTGCTGAGTTTCAAGCCTTGGTCTCTTCTCTGAAATACTGCTTACTAAACCACTGAGCTAAGCCTGTGCGGGCTACTTTGAGCTCTTTTGAAGCATAAAATAGCATGCTTTTCACTGCCTTATCTAGTAATTCCAACAAAAATATCAGAATCCCATATGTTGATTATGCCTCGTGGATGCTATCGAATCTAATAATCATCCATATATATTCCACATTCAGGGACTCTTGGAGAACGAGTACATCGGAACGTCCTATGCAGTCGGGCAGGTGAGGAGCATATCGGGCGAGCAGGCTCTGCAAAACTCATACAACATATCCGAGGACAGCAACGCTAAATGGAAAAACCTACTGGTATTGTTTCTTATGGCTGTTGCATACCGCACTGTTGCTTTCGTTTTACTGAAGTTGTGCGTTAGGAGAAATGTGGCGGGGCGTACACTTTTCTGCTGTAACAAACATACAAACAATCCCAAGTAATGCTAGTAATAACGTATGGAAACTGTTTTTTGCTGCCCTCGGGTTTTCTTTTGAGTTTTTACTTAAATGCTGTCCTACCATTTTATTTATTCGCTCTCAAAATTATAAGTAGGGAAATTCTACAATGCTGAAACAACACCATTTTTTTTTCGGCGTCGTAGAATTAATGATAATTCATGAATATGCAACCTTGTACACGAGATGTTTAATGATGACAGACAAGCTAGAGTCGCATGTTACTACTGTGTTGTTTGTTGAGAGGATATTCGTTGTGCAGATGTTGATAGGTTCCCCACATTACTATTTTGTGCTAATTGTATCAACACATTTAATGTTGCAGAGGCCATTATTTCTTGGCATTGAACTTGCATAAAACATAAAATTTTGATTATCTGATTGTATAAAATGCTCTTAGAATTGAAACTATAAAATGATACGGAGTATTATACAATAATGGTCCATTCACTTTGACCTCCAAGACTATCATATAACTCCCTTTTCTCAAGTTCCCTATCTGTACAAATGAGCAATGCTACTTCACCTTTATGATTTTACTTCTTAATATCCACCTCATGAAGGAAAAATAACATTTTTCTTTATAAATATACGATAAGTTTTGTCGCAGCATGCAAAGTAGAAATCACCATCTTAAAATAAATCAAGTAATTGTCCTCTGCTCTAACCACATGAATGAAAAACCTTTCGTGCACTCAGGATGTGTGATCGAGGGCAAATTATACTGTGCACCACGGTGCACATAGCAATGTGCACCACATACCTAAACGACGTCGTTTTGAGCATTGTAAACTAATCGTCCTTTTTTTTGGAAATTAAGTTTCCCGTTTCGGCCGGTCTCTCTATTTATGTTAATATTCTGTGTATTCCAGGCAATCATTCTGTGTATTCTAGGCAATCGTTCTGTGTATTATATGCAACCGTTATGTGTATTCATGTTAGTAACACATGTTGTGATGTGTTTGTGCATTCGAATGTTTAGGAGGATGAATTCTGTGTATTTTGTGTAAATATTATGTGTATTCATGTTATTAACACAAGTTGTGATGTGTTTGTGCATTCGAATGTTAGGAGGATGAGTTCTGTGTATTTTATAGGCATCAATATTCTGTGTATTATGGGCAAACATTCTGTGTATTCTAGGCAAACCTTTTGTGTATTCTATATAATGATTATGTGTATTATAGATAATGAATTCCCTGAAGTCATTCGCGTCCACTAACATCTGTGTATTTTGTGTCAATATTCTGGGCAAACATTCTGTGTATTCTAGGCAAACGTTCTGTGTATTATAGATAATGGTTATGTGTATTATAGATAATGAATTCCCTAAGTCATTCGCGTCCGCGTCTACTAACACCGAAACGACGTCGTTTTACGTACGTGGTGCACATTGCTATGTGCACCGTGGTGTAGGGTATAACGATTGGTGATCGAGTGATCATCTTTACACCCAACCAAAACCCTCTAAATTTGAACCCAATGGGGTAGCTCAAGTGGTAAGTGAGCTCTCTTTGTAGGAAAAATTCTAAGAGAACTCGGGTTTAATTCTCACAAGTGACGATTCCCCGACAGTTCAGGTTTCGGGTTCTTGCTTTAAAAATATGTTTCGACTTGAAACCCGAAGTTACCTATGTTAGATAGGGTTCTTTCAATTACACGGATACCTTTTACCCGAGGTTACCTATGTCTCTCTAGTTTCACCTAGGGGTAAGCAAAAATGGGGTAATTGATTGACACTTTTTGCATGTATTGACAAAAATAAGAATGTTTTAAAAAGGTGACAAAAAAGGAAAAAACGAGTTTCTCAACTGCGTTGGTTGTCAGACCCGGTCAAACACAAACGCAAGTTCCCGAGAAGCCGGCAACCTAGTTAAAAAAAACATAGGCAAGGGAGACTTGCTTATTTCCTTGCTTTTGTGTTTGGCTGGATCTAACAACATACGCATTTAAAAAAACTCATTTTTCCTTTTTTTTTTTGTCACCTTTTTAAGACATTCCCACTTTTATCAATACATACAAAAAGTGTCACATTTCAGTCAATTACCCAATATCTGTTTACCCACAATAACACTACCTGCAAAAAACAAAAACAAAAAAAAAACAATTTTCTATCCGTTTCGATTATTAATGTACCGATAACCGAATATATATATATATAAATGAAATACGCATACGCCCAGCACGGGTAGCCCACTAGCCGGTCTAGCCAAACCTGCCATTCTCCCCTCAAATCCCTAGTTCTCACTTCTCACTCCTCACTCGGTCACTCCTTCTCCACGGTTTTATTTCTCTCGCCATTCTCGGCTCTCTCCTTCTCCAGGATTCCACTCCACAGGCCACAGCCAGAATCTCTCATTCTCTCCTTCTCCGCGATTCCCTTCTCAAATCTCAGTTCTCACAGACCACCATTAAACGGCCTGACAGTGACGGATTTCCACTTCTCCGACTCTAATCTCCGACGCCCTCAGTTTTCCACGTCTCCAGTTCTCCGTCCACCGACGCCAACGCCCTCGCTTATTCTCCGCCGCTCACACTCTCTCTGGTTTTCCGCCTCTCACCCCCTTTGGCCCTCAGTGACTCTCACAGCCTCTCCGTCCGGCTCTCTGACTTCTCACACTCGAGTCTCGACTTCGCCCCCGCTCAGTCACTTCCGGTGAGTTCCCTTTCCCTCTGACCCCTCACTTTTATAGTTCTCATAATAATAATATTATTACTACATGTGATATTACATGCCACAATATGCCATTTATTGCTTTTTTATAGATATTAAAAAGCTCAATTTACTAAAATACATTTAGAATTTTCAATTACAAATGTTATATATATATATATATATATATATATATATATATATATATATATATATATAT
>NC_044929.1:18283181-18300598 GCF_003576645.1 Ipomoea triloba
ATCGTTCTGTGTATTATATGCAACCGTTATGTGTATTCATGTTAGTAACACATGTTGTGATGTGTTTGTGCATTCGAATGTTTAGGAGGATGAATTCTGTGTATTTTGTGTAAATATTATGTGTATTCATGTTATTAACACAAGTTGTGATGTGTTTGTGCATTCGAATGTTAGGAGGATGAGTTCTGTGTATTTTATAGGCATCAATATTCTGTGTATTATGGGCAAACATTCTGTGTATTCTAGGCAAACCTTTTGTGTATTCTATATAATGATTATGTGTATTATAGATAATGAATTCCCTGAAGTCATTCGCGTCCACTAACATCTGTGTATTTTGTGTCAATATTCTGGGCAAACATTCTGTGTATTCTAGGCAAACGTTCTGTGTATTATAGATAATGGTTATGTGTATTATAGATAATGAATTCCCTAAGTCATTCGCGTCCGCGTCTACTAACACCGAAACGACGTCGTTTTACGTACGTGGTGCACATTGCTATGTGCACCGTGGTGTAGGGTATAACGATTGGTGATCGAGTGATCATCTTTACACCCAACCAAAACCCTCTAAATTTGAACCCAATGGGGTAGCTCAAGTGGTAAGTGAGCTCTCTTTGTAGGAAAAATTCTAAGAGAACTCGGGTTTAATTCTCACAAGTGACGATTCCCCGACAGTTCAGGTTTCGGGTTCTTGCTTTAAAAATATGTTTCGACTTGAAACCCGAAGTTACCTATGTTAGATAGGGTTCTTTCAATTACACGGATACCTTTTACCCGAGGTTACCTATGTCTCTCTAGTTTCACCTAGGGGTAAGCAAAAATGGGGTAATTGATTGACACTTTTTGCATGTATTGACAAAAATAAGAATGTTTTAAAAAGGTGACAAAAAAGGAAAAAACGAGTTTCTCAACTGCGTTGGTTGTCAGACCCGGTCAAACACAAACGCAAGTTCCCGAGAAGCCGGCAACCTAGTTAAAAAAAACATAGGCAAGGGAGACTTGCTTATTTCCTTGCTTTTGTGTTTGGCTGGATCTAACAACATACGCATTTAAAAAAACTCATTTTTCCTTTTTTTTTTTGTCACCTTTTTAAGACATTCCCACTTTTATCAATACATACAAAAAGTGTCACATTTCAGTCAATTACCCAATATCTGTTTACCCACAATAACACTACCTGCAAAAAACAAAAACAAAAAAAAAACAATTTTCTATCCGTTTCGATTATTAATGTACCGATAACCGAATATATATATATATAAATGAAATACGCATACGCCCAGCACGGGTAGCCCACTAGCCGGTCTAGCCAAACCTGCCATTCTCCCCTCAAATCCCTAGTTCTCACTTCTCACTCCTCACTCGGTCACTCCTTCTCCACGGTTTTATTTCTCTCGCCATTCTCGGCTCTCTCCTTCTCCAGGATTCCACTCCACAGGCCACAGCCAGAATCTCTCATTCTCTCCTTCTCCGCGATTCCCTTCTCAAATCTCAGTTCTCACAGACCACCATTAAACGGCCTGACAGTGACGGATTTCCACTTCTCCGACTCTAATCTCCGACGCCCTCAGTTTTCCACGTCTCCAGTTCTCCGTCCACCGACGCCAACGCCCTCGCTTATTCTCCGCCGCTCACACTCTCTCTGGTTTTCCGCCTCTCACCCCCTTTGGCCCTCAGTGACTCTCACAGCCTCTCCGTCCGGCTCTCTGACTTCTCACACTCGAGTCTCGACTTCGCCCCCGCTCAGTCACTTCCGGTGAGTTCCCTTTCCCTCTGACCCCTCACTTTTATAGTTCTCATAATAATAATATTATTACTACATGTGATATTACATGCCACAATATGCCATTTATTGCTTTTTTATAGATATTAAAAAGCTCAATTTACTAAAATACATTTAGAATTTTCAATTACAAATGTTATATATATATATATATATATATATATATATATATATATATATATATATATATGTTTTGTAAATATTGGATTGCGGTCAAAGTCCTTTTATTTTATAAACCCAAAAAGTCCAAAACAATAATCATGGCCTTACAGGGGGTGTTTGGTTCATAAGTTTACACATAGGAATGTGAATCAAAATCTGATAACTTTTTACAACACTACTATGATATTTAATTACCTCTTTAATTAAAAAACTTCATTCTCTAATTAAAACGAGTATCATTCTATATTATTGGTTGATGGAACTAATGCGACGCACAAGTACTACCCATAGGAACCACAATTGAATTATTGATGTAATATTATACTCTCAAATGGCAAGTGTCCCTTGTAGAATATTATATTCCTGAAGGGTCAGGTTTTACGCCGCCTATATAAAGGGCTCTAACCCCTTAATCTTAGAAAAAAAAGGCTCATCCAAGACAATCAAGAGAATCATAAGCTAATCCAAGCCAATTAAGGCATAGCTTCTCTCATCAGATTCTATTTTTCCAATTTTCCTTCATTCTTTCTATATAATATTATAATCATTTTATACATAGGATAGTTGACTACCCCATAGTCAATAAAACCATCACCACTGGGAACAAAATCGGCGTTTGCCACCAACTCCTCCCCCTGGAGGGGCGGTATTGGCCAATACCACCCCGACGCTGCCAGTTGCTTTTACCACAATGCCATTTTCAACTGTAGCGTTTACCCTTCTGTTGCAAAGTACAATTTTGCCCTTCACCTTCTCCGCATCCAAATTGCCGTCTATACATAGATTTCCATCGGTAGTGTTGCTAGCATTTCCAGTGTAGACAAAAGGAAGCATTTTTATCGGGTAATGGATCGCTGTGAAATAGTGAAACACTAGAAAAGTTCTTTTGTTTTCGAGGCTAACGGAAGCTAGGAAATCATGGTCCAAAGTTCCCGTACCTACGGTTGTAATCCACGGTGCTGAGTTGGACAGACTAGACGGTGCGGGGTCGGCGTTTGTGGCGGAGCACGGAATCAGAATTTCGTTCTCCGTTGCGGCGAAAGCTCCTACAGTGATAATATCGCCGTAGTAATCAACCGAGGTTCCACCGAGAAATAAAAGGAAGAAAAGAAGAAGAGGAAATGAAGAAGAAATGGAGGAATGATGGAAGAATAGTGTCGGCCGAATGAAAGAAAAAAAAAAAAGGAAAAAAATTAATTATTGGGGTAGAAGCCACTTTCGGCTGATACCCCGATGTGTGTGTATATATATATACACACTGGGGTAGTCGCCGAAAGTGGCTACTACCCCTATAATTTTTTTTTTCTTTTCACGGTTGACACCATTCTTTTCCTTCCACTTTCCTTTTCTCTTTCCCCACCTACTCCACCTTTTTCTTTTCTTTCTTTTATTTCTTATTCTTCTTTTTCTTCTATTTTTTTTTTCACTTTTGCAGTCACTTTTCTTTTGTTGTTTTCTTCCCACTTTCCTCGTACTTTCTTTTTTCCTTTCTCCATTGCGGACACTATTCTTCTTCCATTCCTCCTGATGGTTTTATCGACTACGGGGTAGTCAATTACCGTATGTATGAAATGATTGTAGAAAGAATGAATGAGCTTACGAGATTGCTTCAAGATTCAGCCTCTAGATTGCTTAGATGTGCTTCCTAATTTGCTTGCTAATATTGAAGGTTTTGGGCCCTTTATAGGTGTAGTATCTAACCCTTCAGGAATATAATATTCTCCAAGGGATACTTGACTTTTTGGGAATATAATATTCTCCAAGTGCCACTTCACATTTGGAAATATAATATTACATCAATAATTCACTTGTGGTTCCTACGGGTATCCTTGTGCGTATTTACCCATCATGAGTCCTCTACTTTTTGAATATGCAAGGGTCGTTGGGTTCGAGAAGTGAAATATGTTCCCCTTTTTTTCTAACTAGCTTGCCCCGAACAACGCCCCCCGGTTTGCCTACCATAATCTAGCTAGGGTTCAAACCAGCAAGTATCCCCTCTCTCTCTCTCTCTCTCTCTCTCTCTCTGCTTACGAATTCAAATCATGTTGCGTAATAGATGTTTGATTTTGATTGTATACACCCAAAGGTGAGTGTATATATGTATATGTGTATCGATGTGCCTCTTCTTTCGGCTACAAGGGTAGAGATCTGAGGATCAGTTTCTTGATGGCTTTGTTCTGGAGGCATATATTAATGTTTACCAATCCGAGGCTCTTTCTATGAACCTAGATTTTGTGTTTCTTGGTTTGCCTCGTATTGTCACATTTAATGTTAGATTTGTATAAATAAATATAAATATAATTATATTCCTACACATCAAATCAAAGCGTGTTGCGTATTAAATTTTTGATTTTGATTGTATACACCCAAATGTGAGTGTGTGTATATATGCATGTGTGTGTATCGATTTGCCTCTTCTTTCGGCTACAAGGGTAGAGATTTGAGGATCGATTTCTTGATGGTTTTGTTCTGGGGGGTATATATTAATGTTTACCAATCCGAGGCTCTTTTCATGAACCCAGATTTTGTGTTTCTTGGTTCGCATATTGTCACATTTAACGTTAGGCCCCTGAACTTTTGAAATGTGTAATTAAGCATACTAACATGCCGATTTAGTGCATTGAAACCCAAAAATAAGTTAGCAACTTGTAATAGCAGGTTTCTAGGGTTCTGGCTATCTCTGATGGAAAAATCGGTGATCGTTTTTTTCCCCATTATTATCAATAATGGCAGTCAACGGCAAACGATGGCGGTCAATGATGGCATGCTTATCGGTAACCAAGGGTAAATTGGACTTATTTGACTAATTTTTATAATTTCGCTTCAAAATATTGGAATTAGAGTACCCCAAATATAATCCATTCTATATGTAGTTAATATGAGAGTTAATTTTTTTTTTTTAGTTCTAGTATTATTGGGGGTTATCCACTTTTAATCCACCATAAAATTTTTTGCACGTTTTGACTACTTTTATTATGATCATTTCACTTTTGATCCTTTGTCCATTTATCCGTATGTGACCGTCAATTTGGAGGGCATTTTGTCATTCCTTTTTGTCTATAATATTAGTTTAGTATATAAATTATATTGTTCATGAATTATGAGTATATATAATTATAATATAATAATTACTATTAATAATTAACTGAAGGTTTGAAAGCATATAAATTTAAATTTTTTGTATTTAATAGATTTTTATTAAATATATACGGAGTAAATATTTATAATTATACCTTAATTATTTCTATATTTACAATAATGTCCTAATATTATAGAAAAGAAATCCTGCCAAACCGCCTCTTAGATTTCAGACGACAGATGAGAGAGTGCCG
Source organism: Ipomoea triloba (assembly GCF_003576645.1). NCBI lineage: Eukaryota > Viridiplantae > Streptophyta > Magnoliopsida > Solanales > Convolvulaceae > Ipomoea > Ipomoea triloba. The sequence continues at coordinate 18,288,462 of NC_044929.1, forward strand.
CCGTTCAAATCGTCTCAGTCGTTGCTTCGTCGGTGTTCAATCACAAGGTTGAAAGCACTATATTTTCGTCGCACACATAGATCTGTTCAGTGTTCCTCACCAATAGGTAAAAAGTTCGATCATATCTTTTGATTTACTTGCAAATATTCTGTTCTGGTTGTGTTTCTCTTTCTTTTTTATTTTTTTTTAATTTTTTTATTTTTATTCCACTGAATTTCGAATTTTACTATTGGGAGGTTATATGAATTGGAGGTTCTCATCTGACTGTGTGTTTAGGAGACTGAAAACTGAAATGAGTTTAAGCTCTGTTGAATGTGCAAATAAGGAAGGAATTTTTGTGTTTTCTGGCGATGTGTCTGTGCTCCAAATTTAATTACTCAAATTTGTTGTAATGTGCTTTCTTCTTACATAGCAACGTGATGTTTGGAAAAAAGAAATAGATGTATATATGGTGCATTAAATTCCAGAAGGTGAGCTTATTAATATGGTGAATGAATTAATTCAGCACCTTAATTAACTTAACACCGAGTTTATATTGCATTTAGTTCTTCATATTTCATGGAGTATTATGATTATGATTGCCCTACCAGTCTTCTAGTCCTAATTGCTGTATATCAATGCCAATATTAAGTAATTCAACACCTCATTATTACTAAGCTCATATTGTATATAACTGAAGTTAGACCATACTGAAATAATTGATAGCATTGAGAAACAAATATAGAAGAGAGCAATTGATTAAGTGAAGACAATATTAAAAGAGAGGATTTAGATAAAACAACCTTGCATAGATGCTTCGTAGTGCTCTAAGAATCAATGCTAAATGATGAAAGTGAGGGGGTTAAGTAAGTGCCAACGCCATTCTCATGGAACTGGACTAGGTGAGGCAATTAATCAAACACCTTGTGTGCTTTTATCCCTTCCAACTCCCTTTTCTCAAAGGCAAGTTAGAAATGTGATAGGTTTGGCGGTGAATCTCTATTCTCATAGGTTAAACACTTAATCCAATAACCTCTTACATAGTAGGGCCCTAACCAAGCAAGAGTCAATACATTTCACCAATTTCATAATCTAATTCATTCTATAGACATTGCAAGCCCTAGATTTTTGCAATTCAATTCATATTGGCATCCATGCAAAGAAGTTCAATCTAAATCCCTAGTTGCGATTAACTACACTCATAATTGAATTGACATACTACAAAGCAATTGAAGTAATACATAATGAATTCAAACTACAAAATATGTAAAATGCAAGAATGAGAAATAGAGAACTTTACTTTATTGAATTTGACAAAGTAATTCTAAAATTGAAGTTGAAGTTGCAATTACATGCGAGAATCTTCCTCTAAATCTTCCAAGAAATGATGGATTACAATAGATATATGTTCTAAGATGGTTTTTGTGGAGAAAAGATGTAAAGGGAGACTAGAAATTCAAAGATAAAGTGAAAATAATGCCTCCAACTAACTATTTATACTCTGGAATCCGTGCCAAACTAACCGCTTACAGGATGCCTGGTCACGATGGAGGTCATGCTCACAGATCGCCAAGGGTCATGATGACCTTATCGTGACCCATCAAACCAGCCCTCAGGACCCATGACACTTCAGTCTATGACTCTTATGTACCATACGACATAAGGATCTCTGATACTTTAAGTTACTACAAGGATCTCTGATACTTTAAGTTACTACTACTTCATTCTTTGTGCAGTGCTTTCTCTGGGTTATTTTTTCTAAAATAATTACTGGAACTGTTTGAATTTTCAGAGTATGGTGGTGCTGAAGAGGTATGTTTTGCGATTGTTCATATCTTTGAAGTACATAACTGCAAATGTAGTAGACAGGAATAATGGTCGGATAGTTGCAACAGCATCTAGTGTTGAACAATCACTCAAGAACTCATTTGAATGTGGGCGGACCTGCAATGCCAAGGCTGCAGCAGCTGTGGGAGAAGTATTGGCGATGCGCCTTAAAGTGGATGGCCTTGATCAGGGAGGGGGAAGCGGAATCCATGTCAACGTAAACAAGGAGGTTGAGAAGAAGGGTTTCAAGAACCGCACAAAGGTCTGGGCTATAGTAAATGGCCTTAAGAACAACGGAGTTAAACTTGTCTTGGATGATGACGCTTTTCATGAAGCTTCCGGCCCAAGCAATTGATGAACCGCGTAAACCCCCATGTTTCAAATGCCGAGGAACGTTAACCCCAAACTTGGTGCAAACTTGCATATAGTGCTACCTAACTAACTTGTGTTAGTTTCTACACTGAATCTTTATTACACTGATGATGTTTTGGGATCTAAGAGAGTTGACCCCAATAAGGCCTAACCCCACTGCTTTGCTTACTTTTAAGTAATGATGGGTGATTCTTTTTCCAAATATCCAAAAAAAGAAAAAGGAACCAAGAAAATCCTTTTTCACAAAGTGAAAGTAAACACTGCTAGTCAAAGAGACCATAAAAGCTATAGAGCAGCCATGTTGCTTTTTCTGTTATTGATTCAGCCTCAAAAGTGAAGCTACTTAAAGTTGAAATATACAGTCCCTTCTTTATCTTGTTGCTGATTTAGCAATTTTTAATACCTAAGTGAAACTGGCACCATAAAGATAAGCTCTAAAATTTTGTGGCAATGTATAAAGCTGAGTTGCTTTTGGAGTAGCTAAATGGAGAAGAAGCTGAACACAAACTGGCCTCCCATGTTCTCTACTGTTTAACTACAGCTCTGGGATTGATTACATATAAGACTCGAATTCAAGCTCACGATATATATATATATATATATATATATATATATATATATATATATATATATATATATATATGTATAAAAGAATTATAAGTTAAACCCTACCCATTATAGTTTGTACCCCACTTGCTAATTGTGACAGACTCTACTTATTGTGTGTTGTTATATATATATATATATATATATATATATATATATGTATAAAAGAATTATAAGTTAAACCCTACCCATTATAGTTTGTACCCCACTTGCTAATTGTGACAGACTCTACTTATTGTGTGTTGTTCCACTTGCTAATTGTGACAGACTCTACTTATTGTGTGTTGTTCAGCTCCCATGAGTTGTCAAATAGTAGCAGTTGATCAATTAATAAGTTTTTAATATCTATTTAATTAAATTCTTATATTCACCTAGTCAAGATCACACCATTGTTGTAAAAGAGTGTTAGTACATGGACTTTTAAAATTAACTCCCAAAATTATACTCCATGATGTGAGGGGCTTTGATAAGTTACTTTTTTCATGTGGGTTTAATACAAATATTTACATCAAGATTTTGTGTGTAGGAGTAAAAGTTGGGAGTAAAAAGATGGGAGCATACATAGTATTTTTCGTTGTAAAAAGCAGCCTAGGTACTAAGTGCCCTTAGGCTGAATCAATTATCTAATACCAGGAAAAGAAATTGACGTAGTAGGTGTGCATTGGGTGCATAAAATGCCTAGGAATTTTTTATATATATATTTTTTTCAATTTTAAAATTTATTTTTCTCTTTTTTTTTAATTTTTTTTTCTCTCAACTTTTCTCCTACGTCGCATCTCAAAATTTGAAGAAAAAAATCGATATAATGCGATGTGCAGTGGTTGCTTAAGTTGGGCGCTTAGGTTCCCTAGGCGCTAGGGACTCATCAAACGAACGTGGTTGCCTAACAATGCTTATAAGAGTGGATGACACAAAGTTCTTTGTTTTAGTTGATGGTTTGTGTTTAAATGCCAATGGACACTGTACTATTGTCTTTTTGTATTACGTATCTAGGTATAATCATGTAATTTATTTAAATTATATCGAAAGATGTGTACTGATCAACACTTTAAACAAATTTTAAATATAGATATTGGAAAAATCATCATTCTAGTCCCTCAATTGTTTTCCTACTATCTATGTAGTTCATAGTTTTAAATTTCAACTAATTTGATCCTTAAATTGTTTTAAATTTCGTCAATTAAACCCTTCGAGAATCAAATTGACAAAAATTTAAAATAAGAAAATCACTATTTTGGCCTATCGGAAGGGTCTAATTGACAAAATTTTAAATAATTCGAGAATCAAATTAGTTGAAATTGAAAATTAAAGACTACATTAACATTTAGAAACAATTGAGGGACCAAAATATTGGGTTTTCCTATACATATTTTTTGGTTGGCGTATTGTACTTGACTTGATGGTAACGTTCAAACTCTGAAATTGTTGTAATAATTAATTATAGGTTCGTAATTATTGATTGTATAACTACCGTTTCACTGAAAAAATCTATTGAATTGAATGTGAAGTATTTATTACTACAATCTACTCCTACCGATCGTTCATTAATTACAAAAGTCCTGAAAATTATGTCGTCCATTTTCTTGTTTTTGTGAAGAAAAGAAATAAATTTTAATTACAATTACTAGGACGGAAGAATCCTAAGCAAATGTAATTACTAAAACTTCAATAACACATTAGAGGATCCACACCAATAGTTTTTTTGTTAGTTTTTTGGATGATATAGAGGTAAGAGACGATAATTTGGAGGAAAGAGGAGAGAAGAGAAAATGAATTTGCAGGAAATTTGGTTTTTGTGGGGGCCAGGAGGAGAGAAATAATTGAAAAAGTTGGGGTGTGTGCGCATTGAGCGCAAACTGGGCGCCCAGTGCAGGCGCCCTATAAATCTCATTTTTATATATTTTTTTGTTGATAGTTCTATTTTTTTTCTCTCATATTCTCTTTCCTAGTTATACATGTAAAAATTCTTCAAAAATCATAATGTGGATGCTCTATGACTTAGTATTCGAGTGATATACTTCAATGACACTAAGAGCATCCTTAATAAGTGAAGCTTTTTTTGTGATTTTTGAGAAATTTTTGTAAGTGTATTAGGAAAGAGAAGAAGAAAAAAAAATGAATCTGACATTAAAAATAAAAAGGTGATTAACATATCAGCCGGCGGCCCGGCGTGTGCATTGCATTTGTACAAGGTGATTAGAGAGATTGTTGACTAGAGATGGTCATGCTGCTCTAAAGTTAGTATAGATGATGCAGAGAAGTAGAAGATGGCTCATATGCACAACTCAATTGATTCTAGGTGGTAGAATTTGGGCAAGGACATAGGATCAAGCCCTAACAACTGTAGTGTGAGAGTTGCATGCAATGCGGTGGACTCCTTATGGGCACCATGGATTGGTCATCCCACGTCATTGGCCGTTGAGTCATTATAATTTACTTATACACTATTCTGTTGGGTCGGGATCTAAAAACCTTAAGACGAAGGAATTTGGCCTTTTGTGGGCAAGAGAAACATGTGGGCTTGACATGACAACTTTTGATTGGTTGACATAGTTAATTACGTTGGTTGGTCAGTGTTGTGATCAATCATTATTGTGTGGACCATGGTCCACACAGCTGTGTGGACCATACTATCAAATAATGTACATTCAATATAAAAATAATGTACATTCAGTATAAAAATAATGTACATTATATTCAGGGGATGTACATTATTTTTGTACTGAATGTACATTATTTTTATAATATAAAAATAATGTACATTCAGTACAAAAATAATGTACAATTAGTTCATTAAAAATGTACATTTTATTATGGTCCACACAATAATTTGCCTGTTGTGATCTCTTAAGCCTAATCTTTTGTGACTATTATTTGGTTTATTGGACTATTGAATTACTCTATAACCCATCATGTTAATATTTAAATCAAAATTATTTTTAGTAAAAATCAACTCTCAATACAAGTATGTAAGAAAATGAAAGTTAAGTTTATCATATTGGATGATCTTATTGTCAATATGTTTGATTATTTCTAGAGTGTGGGGTTATGATCATATCAAAATTAATTGCATTAATTAAATGAGAAGACAATTTGTGATTTGTACGTGCCAAGTGTTATGCTAAAACTGTGCTCGATCAGCTCACTACAATGGACTAAACTTCAATGGTGGGTTTCCACAATAATGGATTTGCCATAAGAAAGAAAACAAGTGGGGAAATCAGCTTTCAAAAGTCGTCTTTTCTAAATGGTCATTTCATGGCGTTTCTTTTGTATAACACCACAATTAAAGAGCTGCAACCCCACATCCTACATCACAATTATTTGCTTATGGAAGATTTTCTTTCTTTAATTTCTTTCTTCTTCTGTCTTTTCTGTTATAGAAGTCAATCCTTGCATATATATATATATATATATATAGTCATAATCAGGTGTGGTCGTGTCTTAACGTACGGTCAGTGCGGCCGCACCACTATGTATACAGATATACACTACTCAATGTTAGAAAATGCACCACACAAATATGCACCGTTAAGTACGCATCACCAAAAAAACAGACTACTAGGTATGCAAATATACACCACACAGTGTTAGGAGATGCACCATTAGGAGCAAGGGAGTTATGGCGCATTATTTTGGGTGTGTGGTGTGTTTTTTAGTATTTTTTTGTATTTTCATTGTGGTGCATTTTCTAACATTGAGTGGTGTATATTTGTATACGAGTTAATTACCGATTTGGCCCCTCGACTATCGGGATTTCACCACTTTGGCCCTCGACAATTTTTCTTGCCCAATTAAGTCCTCGACTTTGAAAAAATTAACCAATTTGGTCATCCGTTTATTTTAGTGCTAAACAACCGTTAAATCAGGACCAAATTGGTGAAATTCCAATAGTCAAAGGACCATTTCGGTAATTAAGTTTGACTGAAATGGTCCCTTGACTATAGCGAAATTACCAATTTGGTCCCGATTTAACGGATATCAAATGGTAAAAATAAACGGAGGACCAAATTGGTTAATTTTTTCAAAGTCAAGGACTTAATTGGGCAAGAAAAATTGTTGAGGACCAAAGTGGTGAGGTGAAATCCCAATACTCGAGGGACCAAATCGGTAATTAACTCATTTGTATACATAGTGGTGTAATCCGCACCGGCTGCACGGGAAGGCACGATCACATTTGAATATATATATATATATATATATATATATATATATATATATATATATATATATATATATATATGTTGATCTATAATACTAACTGAGCTACTTGTACCGGCTATTAAGTCAATCCTGTATGTATCTATGTTATTGTTACTAATGCATCCCTAATAATTAACATTCATTCAATTCTAACTGGGAATTGAAGGAGGGAAGAGATCTAAACCTATAAATAGGAGTCTCATCTCCCTAGCTTGTATCGCATCCTTCACGATTGATTACTAAGGAATAATACTTCACCATTAAAGTTGTTAGGGTTAAATATTTATCACTATACTAAAAGTTATACCTAGTAATGAAAATACAATTTTATTTTGTTATACTTGTACACTATAATGTCACATTTCAATGGAAGAATGTTGTACTCGACTCTATAAGCTGCCACCCAACAACAATACCTTTTATATTCATTCTTGGTTTATTGCTTGTCAGTCCCTTAATAACAAAATTAATTCTTGGGGTTTCTTATGGGTTTTTGGTTGGGCGTAATTGAAATGAAATTATAACACAATTCTTTAGCCCCAAATTACAGTATTTTGTTGGAGGGAATTGCAATTCCCTCCATTTGTTGAATTGGAATGAGTTAATTTCAGCAATGGTCCTTTGACTATGTTGATTTTTCAAAATTAGTCCCCGACTTTTAATTTGGATAATTTAGATCCCTTGACTTTCAAATCCTTTCCAATGTTGGTCATTTCGTCAAATTTTGGTTAAGTTGAGGTCAAATGATGGGTAAAATTATCCGCTCACCTGTATAGTGTATTATTACATATATTTCTCCTATCCTATACGTTATTATATGAATATAATCTCAGTCAAACAGACTTGGACTGAGATTATATGGCTTCGATTGAGACTTTGGCTGAGATTATATTCATATATACATCGTATAGGACAGGAGAAATACGAGTAATAATGCACTAAACAGGTGAACGAACAATTTTACCCCTTATTTGACATCAACTTAACCAAAATTTGACGAAAGGACCAACATTGGAAAGAATTTGAAAGTCAAGGGACCTAAATTGTCCAAATTAAAAGTCGAGGACTAATTTTGGATAATCAACATAGTCAGAGGACCATTGCTGGAATTAACTCAATTGAAATTCATACCTTCTCTATGAATTCCAATTCAACATAGTATAGAAAGGAAAAAGATATGAAAATTTCAAACCTTCTCTATGAATTCCAATTCAACATAGTATAGAAAGGAAAAAGATATGAAAAAGACCTTTTAGCCCTTATTATTATTATTATTATTATTATTATTATTATTATTATTACAAAATGACATTTTAGTCTTTATGTCACTTCTTCTTCACATTCCCAATAATTCAATTCCACCCTACCAAACAATGTAATTCGAATTCCTACCTTATTCTCACCTTATTCTTTTCCTACTGAATTATAGTTCTTTTACCCCTTAATTCCATCTTCTAGTAAAAGTTTCACCACCGAGTAGAAATTTATTTCAAATTCTTCAATTACAGATAAATTGTTACTATGTTTGATGAATTAAGAGTAGACAATTTTTTATCGAGTCAGTAGTACCAAAAAAAAAAAAAAGAGTAGACAATTTTTATTTTTTTTTGGGAGGGGAGGGGGGCCGGGCGGTTGAGTGGCAGTACAGTTTAAAGGAATTAGACCAAATTATATTTTAAGATCTAGTTTTAATGATCAAAAGCATAAGTTGGAACAAACTATAAAGTATATAATCTACTATATTAATAAGAGTCAAAAGAGAGTTAGGCCTAAAATGGGTAGAAAAAATGGCGGTCAAATTATTTAATCAAATGGATGGTTCAGATGAATTATTTAATCAAATAGATGGTTAAGATAATTCAGATTAATATTATTAATAGAGATTACCTAATTTAACCTTACTTTTATGATTATCCGTTAAGTTTTTCGTTAAATATTCTCTTCTCCGTTAAAATTCCGTTAACTTTTAACTTACCCATTAATTTCTATAAGAAAGGTCTTAGGTTCGAACCTCATCTCAATCAAATTTGACATAATTAAGTTTCTCACTCTATTTACTCTTATTAAATTAAATAAATTAGTAGTTACAATAAAAAATAATACATATGTATTTCTTTAATTTAGAATTATGTGTCTACAATATCTTTATTTGAAAAAATTATTCATTATCAAAAAAATTAAATTAAATAAGAGAAATAATTTCATTAGTGATATTGTCTTTATTTTCTCTCATGCAAAAATTCTTTACATTCAAATTTATCAATTGATATTCATTACATTGTCCATTATCTTATTTTTACAATATCTTGTAATTAAATATCAAAGTTATAGTACAAACTAATGTTATATATTTATTTACCAATTATTTTATTAATACTATGAAAAAAAATTTAAAATAATTTGAAGCTAATTATATTAACTACTTGGAGATTGGTTGACAAAGAGAGTACTCAAATAACACAACAAATTGAAGCAGAATCGTTCTATTTTACTCTTATTGAATTAAATAAATTAGTAGTTACACCAAAAAATGATACATATGTATTTCTTTAATACCATGAAAAAAATAAAAAAGAATAGTTTGAAACCAATCATATTAATTATTTGGGGATTTGTTGACAATGAAAGTACTCAAATAACCCATTACCCAGCAAATTGAAGTGAGAAACTACCTTTTAATATCTTTGGAATATATAATATTTTAAATTTTCAAATTTTTATTAATTTATTTAATCTTTTTTCTTAAACTAGGGATTTCTTTATCCACAATAACTCATTCAACAATAATGGTTGAACCAAATGAAACCCAAGCAGAACACCTAAAGGAAAGTCCATAGTTCGTATATCATAATCTCATTGCATGACGTTGTCATTTATGCTACCAACAATAACCGAATTGCAAATAACACACTACCAACAAAAAGGAAGAGAACAAATAGTAAAGATGAAGACAATGACAATGTTACTCAAAAGAGAATTAATAATACTTAGAAAAATTCAAATGAAAAGTAGTACTCCGTATTTATTTAAACTATCATTTTTTGACCAAATATTTAGACTATCGATTTTACAAGGTTGCAAATATTTATTTTAGTAATAATTTTAATGAATTTTCTATAAAATCTTGGATTCATATACTTTGAGTTAGATATTTAAATAAAAAAATTCGACATTCAATTACCCATGTATAAACTTCTCCTATATAATCTTGCATTGATATACTTTTAAATATTTATTTAAATATAAACATTAGGCATTAACCCATTCGCGCAATGCAAGTATAAAACTAGTATACATATAAGATCAAAATCAGACCAGCCTATCTTGATCTCATAAATAAAGAAAAAAAAAATCTTTCAGAAAAGGGTTATGGCCATGATCGTGTATTTAAATTTTCTTTTATTCCTAATTAATGTCAAAACTTAAGTTATGAATATTACTCTATTATTATCACTTAAATACTATTATAGTATTATTGCATGATCAAATATTAAATTGTTGACCATACATGCATATCATATCATATAATCTAAATTACAAAAATATTCTAAGATTGCAAACTTGATATGGACTAAACATTTAAAATAAAACTAAGGTCTCAGGTTCTCCTTCAACTAGGTTTTATAGAACAGGTACACATTCTTAATTGACTTGACTTTGCATATCAAGCCCCAGCCCCCACATGGGGCTTGGTTTCCAGTAATCATCACCACTAAAGAGCACCACATGGATTTGGAATCTAACCACATACTCTCTTCTAAAACCTTTTCAGCATGCTTTCACATCAATAATAACAAAATCTACCAATCACAGTTATGATTCTTGTACCAGAAAATTATGAATATAATTCTTAACAACACTCTTTTAATTGAGTTTGTCACAAAGGTCTTTCAGTAAAGCTACTTTCTCAACCTACTGAAGCATAAAGAGGTAGTTCTCAAGAGGCTCGAACCCACTCTCATTATCCATGTGGGAGTGATATAAGTGGGACACCGGGTGCCACTAGACTACAAGGTCATTGGCTTATGTAGTTTGTTAGTTATTATATAATTGTGGAGTTTATCCAATGTACACGCTCAGTAGTGGTCATATATTTTTCCCGTCACCCTAAAGAAAAAGAAAAACTAAATCTAGACCACAGACTACTTGAGCTTAGAAATAGTCCAAGGTATCTCGTGTTCAGGTCCTATAAAAATGCGCATTAAAATTCATGGGGGAGTATTTTGTTATCTTATGAAATTCTACTCGATTGGAACAAAATTAATCTCAATGGATCGGAAAAAGGAGAGAATATCGATTGTATTACTTTAATTTGTTTTACTATATCACTATATGTAATTGCTCCAAAATGTTATTTTGATAATCAATATACGAAATTAAAATTAAATAGGTAGTTGCCATCTGCCCATCTAGTCAATTCATCAAATTTATAAAGTTGAGTGATCAAATCAACTGCGTAAAAGAAAATTGTTCATAATTTTTTTTTAAAGACAAAAAAATAAAAAAAAATAAAAAATAAAAATAAAAACAGACAAAACTTCACTTCCACAACACAATCAATGACGGAGCACGAAAGTTCTAGTAAAGAATTAATAAATTATTAAATTTTGTACAATATTATTTTTTAAAATAAATATATTTAAATAAGAAATCGTACAATATGTTTTGTTATATTGTTGTGTTTTTGTCCAAAAAATAGAGTATTTTAATCATATATATCAACTGTCATAAGAGAAAGCACAAAAAAAAAAAAAAAAATACGCTTGCCACAGAAATGCCACATCTTTTTAAAAAACAATGTGTACCATTATTTTCTACTCTTAACTTTTTCAGTTTTACTCTCTCACACAAAATCTTGATGTAGACTTTTGTATGGGGACTCACATAAAAAAAAGTAACTTATCCGTGCTCGTCATATTAGAGAGTAAAATTTATGGAGTAAGATTTGAGAGTTCATGTAATAGAACTTTATATTTTCTTACCAAAAAGAAAACATTATAGAAATTGTTTATTTAAATAGAGCTATATATTAAAGAAGTACACAATAAATTAAAATGATTTTAAATAAGAATTTTTTAAAGCAATACTATGATGTGATTTTTCATTTATAACCTATTACGTGTTTTTTTTTTTTTTTATGGGGGAGAGGG
>NC_044929.1:18300603-18306272 GCF_003576645.1 Ipomoea triloba
GGGGGGGGGGGGGGGGGGGGGGCATATTGCACTATTATTTGAATCCTGTAGGTTACTGCTAATCTAATAGAATCTCAGTCGAACCTCATTGGAGGATAAATTTTGCAAATGGAGCTGCTCAATCAAGACTTTTATGAATCCATAGTTGATAACGTAATTCGACTCGAGTCAACCTACATTTTAAATACGAATAATAGGAAAGGTATACAAGACAAGACATTGTATGTGGAAACCTAAAATGAGAAAAATCATGAGCATTTTTGGGCTGACGATAAAATTTACTATTATTGTTCAACAGTACATGTTTCGGCCTACAATACTTAATAATATTGAAATATAAATCAATTATAAGGAGGAGGAATGAGGTTGGGAGACAACTAAGTGTGCGTAATGTGGCCTGGAAGCTAAGAGTCCGACCCTACGTGGTTGGGAAGCTCTGGTTGGAGTGGTGTAAGTTGGGAGTAGAAGCCCCCAACCCCCTCACACTAGACATGGTGCTCTATTTATACGAAGTGGCAAGTGGACAAAATATAATGGTTAATTATCGACATAGCTAACGTGGCATCCATTGATTGAGCACTCAGGTAGATCATGACACGTGTAAGCTATTGAGGTGACGACGGAGTTGACATATGTAGTAGTGATGGCCCAGAAATACACTGATGTTTAGGTCGTTTAGTTTACCAACATAGAGGTCATTCAGTCAATTGACATGGAGATCAATAAGTCTAATGATATGGAGGTCGGTAAGTTTACTAACATAGAGGGTCGGCAAGTAAACATACACTTTTCGGGTCGAAAAGTACACTCGGATTGCATCTAGAAGGACTCACTACCTCAGGGGTCAGGAAGTGTACATGTAAACCTTCATGAGGTCAGGAAGCGCACATTTGGACTCTTCAAAGGTCAAAAAGTGCACATTTAGGGTAGACCCTTCAATCCATAGGCTGGTTGGGAAGTGCACGTGTAAATTAAATTCTTCGGAGGTCGCGAAGTACACATGCATTTAGACCCTCCAGAGGTCAAGAAGTGCATATGTGGACCATCCAAAGGTCGAGAAATGCACATTTAGACCATGTAAACTTGTGGGCACGAGAAGTATCCCAAGTCATATATTGTTTCACATGATCGATCATTTATACTGCTCTTGTATTATAAAATAATTGAAATAATAAAATGACCCTTAACCTATCTACTCTCAATTCAATCACCTTTCAGCCTAGCTTCTAACAATACATAACCCTTATCCCCATTTTTTTAAAATCATGTATTGCAACTTTAAATCTCTGCCAACCATCTAATTATTTTAGGGTATCAAATAGTGTGAAAATTAGTGTAGAGGTTGCATGGAATTGAAGGATGCATGATATGATGGTGAAGATGAAGATTGCATGTGAGATGTAATGATGTACATCGCAGTTAAATTGAGGTGAGGTTGTACAATGATATGATGATAAATAGGATGATAAGAGTAAATAGAATAGAGTACACTATTTCATACGTGCGCACTTCGACGTCCGTAGTGAGTGTCATCAAACTTTTGTTGAATATATATAAAGTCATATCATTGTCACTACTGTACTCTGCACCTTCTTTATTATTATTATTATTATTATTATTATTATTATTCTTATTATTAGGCTAAAATGTCATCTAGTACCATGAACTATATCCCATTATTCATGCCGCACTCTGAACTTTCATATCATATATATCGAGCCACAAACCAAAAAAAAAAATAAAATTCGTATAGAACTTTTAGCCGGTTTTCCTATCTTCCTGCTGACATGGAGTCTGATATGGCATTTCTCATAACCTTATGTTGTCCACGTAAGCGTTTACATATTTAAAATTAAAATAAAATAAAATTATTATATTAAAATACGGAGTAACTAGAATTTTCTTCTCTTTATTTTCGTAATGTATACTTTTCAATTTTGCAATTGCAATGTTTCAATTTTTTTTTTCAGAATTTATATTTTTTGGCTAATTTATTGTTTAGTATTTTTTCAATTTTCCAAATTTATAGAAATGCTATTTTTTTTTTGTATTTTTTGTTTTTTGTTTTTTTTTTTTAAAATTACTATGTATTTTTAATATGTAAATGCTTATATGGACAACATAAGGTTAAAAGAAATGCCACATCACTTGGAAACTTGCGCCATGTCAGCAGGAAGACCGGGAAACCTGCTAAAAGTTCTAAGTAAATTTTTTATTTTGGTTTGCGGCTCGATATATACGATATGAAAGTTCAGGGTGCGGCATGAATAATTGGATATAGTTCAGGGTGCGGCATGAATAATTGGATATAGTTCATGGTGCTAGATGACACTTTAACCTTATTATTATTATGTTTCTCGACCAAACTAATTTTAAGTCTACAAACCTCTGTCCAAGAGTGATTGGAGGAGATAGATCGCGAGTTATTTAAATAACTTTCTTAGTTAGTACCTATTATTGATGTACTATGTACAAGGGATTCATCTTCGCACCAACTTAGGCTCTGCTTGACAGAGCTTATTTAGGAGCTTATAGCTTATTTTAAGCTACTAATAAGCTATAAGCTCTGTTTGGTAATGTTCATAAAATACGCTAGTAGCTTAAAATAAGAGTTTATTTTTGAACGCTACTTAAGGTAGCGTTTCAAAATAAGCTAGTAGCTTTCTAACTTTTTTTCCATCTTTAACCTTATTATTTTAAAGAAATGACATCATTTACCATTCCCAATTAAAACCTTTTTGGCTAATCTTTTTTACTTTTTCTCTTCAATATGTTTGGTTGTAATTTCAATTTGACATTTGTGTTTGAACATTGATTTTTGTATGAACTAATCTTATGAATTATAAACATTTTGTTTTACTTTATATGTTTTCAAATATATGTTCTTACTTTATATTTTATTAAAATATGCTGATTTCACTATTTTATATTTTAATATATAAACAAACTTAAATTTAAAAGAGTTTTTTCCCAAAATGGTCCATCCACTATTGCTCATTCTCAATTTTGCATTTCGACTTTCAATTGCACCTAATGTGGTCCCTCGACTTTCAAAAACTCACCCAATTTGGTCCTCCGTTACATATTCCGTCAAATCAGTGTTAAAATGGAGGGCATTTTCGTACATTTACCTATTGTTAGCCTAATAAACATTGAAAAATAGTTGAGGGACCATTTTGAGAATAGTCAAGGGACCATTTTGGGAAAAACTATTTTATTTATTTCATTTTTGTTTATTTTCATTTTTTAGACTCTATAAAATTTGAATTTTTATACATTTTTTTCTTACAAATATAAATAGTTAAAATCGTGCAATCCATCCTAAAAATTTTTAACTTTTTTACAAACTATTCCTATGCAGATTTACAATAACTTTCGTAAATTTTATAAATACTCATTTTTTAAGCACCGATTAAAATAATTCTTAGTCACATCCGTAGTACTAAATATATTACTTTGGATTTTTTTATAAATAAGATATAATATTATTAAACTCAAATAATTAAAAATAATGTGCCCACAGCACAAAAGATTTTATGATTGACTTAAAAAATTAACTATAAATTTTATTTTTGAATACAAATTGACAATTATTAAACATTATTTATAATAATTATTGTGTCTCGTGTAATATACTAAAATTATTAGGTAGGATTTTTATAATTAAGGTATAATTTAATTAAATCAAAATTATTAAAAATAATATGTCCACATTACAAAATAAATTATACTTGCCTTAATAATTAATAAAAAAAAATAAGAAGAGTAAAACATATAAAAGATGTCATAAAATATCTTAAATAATGTAAATTAATATAAAATTTAATAATTACTTCGAAATCAAATACATAAAATATTGCAGGATTAATAATTACTTCGAAATCAAATACATAAAATATTGCAGGAAACATTGATACTTCGAAATCAAATACATAAAATATTGCAGGAAACATTGACGAGATTTTACTTTTTACATAAAATATTGCAGGAAACATTGACGAGATTTTACTTTTCGCATAAAATATTGCAGGAAACATTGACGAGATTTTACTTTTCGGCTCACCTGAGAAGTTTACTAGAGACGAGATTTTACTTTTCGGCTCACCTGAGAAGTTTACTAGAGAAATTTACCTTTCGGTCCAATATTTTCCCTACATTTTACACTCTTTGGGTGTCTACGCTTGAAAAAAAATATTATTTTCAATGGTAAAAGTAATATTTAATGTGATACATAGTGATTGATTGTCTATGAACATAAAAAAAAATGTATATGAGTATTTATGAAATTTACGGAACTTATTGTAAAACTTCCTATGAATGGTTTGTATATTTAGAGTGGAAAAGTCTGTAAAGAAAGTTAAAAATTTTGAGGTTGGATTGCGCGATTTTAACTATTTATACTTGTAAGAAAAAAATGTATCGAAATTCTAATTGTATAGAGTCTAAACAATGAAAATAAACAAAAATGAAATAAATAAAATAGTTTTTCCCAAAATGGTCCCTTGACTATTCTCAAAATGGTCCCTCAACTATTTCTCAATGTTTATTAGGCTAACAATAGGTAAATGGACGAAAATACCCTCCATTTTAACACTGATTTGACGGAATATGTAACGGAAGACCAAATTGGGTGAGTTTTTGAAAGTCGAGGGACCACATTAGGTGCAATTGAAAGTCGAAATGCAAAATTGAGAATGAGCAATAGTGGAGGGACCATTTTGGGAAAAAACTCAATTTAAAACTATTTAAATTGTGTGAAGATGTCCTTTTTAGTCTTTTCACATTTATCAACTTATCAAAAAGCTAATTTTACCAAACACTTTTAAGTACAACAGCTAGCTTAACAACTTTTCAGATTTCAGCTTCGAACTTATAGCTTTTCAATTTTCAACTTTCAACTACCTTTTAAACTAGTTTTGCCAAACATAGCCTTAGAGAGCATATTCTCCAATCTAGGGTCGCCCTGGCCAGACATGACCATGGTCGGCCCTGAGTAGACTAATGGATTGGCTGACCGATTGCTCACAATTGTCAATCAAAAGATGCCAATATCAACTCACTTGCAAATTGTAATAATATCATAGGTAATTTGATATCCAGTATAATAAATAGTCATTTAGACCCACGTTTTGGGCATCCAATATCTCACTTCAACCCTCTTACTAGCTCATATATATTAATTATAAAATATATTTTTGCTCTCTAAGTAGTGGATACTCCGGTCCAATTTGCAATATAATATAGCTCTCTTATATTGTTAATAAATAAATGATGAAAATATATTTAAATGTAAATTATTCCTTGATTATTATTACAACTTCTTTTTTTTTTTTTTTTTTTGTAAACTCCTTGAATATTACAACTTGAATTGATATATACTGCTGAATCTCAAGGTAAAAAATGACAGTACTTAAAAAATTGTAGTCAGAGTTTTGAGACAAATTGCCAAATTGGACCGAAATAAGTATTCCCAAAATAGTTATAATTCTCTTAATAACTTCACATGGACCCTGATAACTTTTTTTGCCAGTAGCACTTGTACACTTGTTACTGTTTTACACTTTAGGACTTTAACCTAGCTATAGGCTCTGCCTCCTGCATGTCCTTTTAATCATATTAACAAAATTTCCTCTTTTTTTTTTTTTTTTTTTTTTTTTTTTTTTTTTTTT
>NC_044929.1:18306572-18320420 GCF_003576645.1 Ipomoea triloba
AAAAAAAAAAAAAAAAAAAAAATTCTTTGGCATGGGACCATTGAGAACTGTAATTTCACTCACTCATTCATTCATTTCAATGGCCGTATTATTAGATGATTGACCGGTCAAACTTAGGAAATTGGTAAAATTTCATCATTACTTCAGGTAATATGCTGCATTTATACTGCACATCTCTCCACACTATTCCTCCTGCCTGCTTCACCTAAACGTTCATCTTCAATTTTTAATTAAAAGAATCATATTTACAACTAATAAAATAATGACAATTACATGTTTATTTAATAAAATATAATTTTAGTCCTTAATTTTTTTTTCTTTTAAAGCGCGAACGCAAACCCTCAATACCACAAATTATGATGTAGGCTCCACCAATTAGGTAGACCTTAGCCTAATGTCCCTCCAATGTGCAATAAAGGTCACTAGCCTAAGCCATGAGCCTTGTTGATCGCTCATTGACTCCGTCCAGGTAAATTTTTAGTCCTTATTTTAAGATGCAAATTTAGCCCTTCAATTATTATCAAAGTGATTAATTTAATAATAATTTAGTCATTAAATTAGCCACTTTTTATATTAGTGAAAAAAAATAGTTTTTAATTAACTAACATAATGTTTGGTTGGGAGGCGAGAATTAAGAAGGAAAATAATTGTGATTCGATGAGAAAATAATAAAGTGAGAATTTAAATTATATTGTATTGTAGACTTGAATATAACAATTAGAATTAAAAGAGAATAAGTGAATAAAGACTAAAATATCATTGTATAATAATTAATAATAAGGATAAAACAGTCATTTATCTTGGAATTACAATTTCACAAAGCGTGCAATTGCAATTCCTTCGACCAAACCATGGAATTACAATTCCATGCGAAACACTCCATAAATTTGACATGTAATTATAATTGAAAGATTAAAATTGTTATCTTTTCTAAAATAAATAATCAAATATATTTAAGATTGTTATGAATGTGTTTAATTTAATAATATTATATATCAGTAAAAATGTAAAATAATCTCACACAAGATTTTGTTATTTTATAATTAAGAGATCAAAATATTTTTTAAGGAACTGGAAGTGTAATGTTTTTTTTTTCTAGCTAAAATAAGTAAATGATTAAGAATTTAGAACCCAAAAACGCAGATATTGTTCTGCCACTACGCAATTTATTTACAACTGTAACAACGCATTCTAGAACATTCCGTCGTGTCATATTACATAACGCTACAAGCATTTGGGTTCTCGTCACTGAACATCTGAGGGGCATGAGGGTAATTGTAGTACATCTGGTCTTGTACATAACCCGGCCCATACATATACGGGTACGGACCCTGATACGGGTACCCCAATTGCACTTGCATTTTGTTTGCTGCCTCTTCTTTATTCTTCTCCCCGTCACCACCGCCGCCGCCGCCTTCCTTCTTTCCGCCGCCCTTTCCCTTATCATTTCCCTTCTCATTCCCGCCGCCGCCGCCCTTCTCCTTCTTCTCGCCGCCGCCGCCGCCTTCCTTCTTCGGCGGCACGATCTCCACGTCCCGTTTCAGGTGCTTCTTCAGGTTCTCCGCTAAAGCCTTCATGTCCATTGCTCCCGTTACCGTCACCACCTCCTTCTGCCTGTCCAGTTTCATTTCGTGATATCCTGTAACGCCGTTAAGCGTTTTATGAAACGACAAAACACACCGTTAGAATAACCGTATAGAAATTGATAGTTAGGTCATAATTATAAGTTTTAGGCAATAACTTGTTTCATATCGTATTACGAATCTCAATTCGTGACTTGTCGAATTTTTGATTAATATGACAGAAAATCTGACACATTAATTAAAAATTTGAAATCGAATCTTGAATTAATAAGACAGAAAATCAAACACATTAATTAAAAATATGACCAGTTTCACTGATTGAACAGTCTCACATTACTAAGTTTTAACTACCTACCTTTGGTTTTGCTGACGATCTTGTAGATCTTCTGGATACATCCTTCGCAGTGGAGATTCATCTTCAACACCGCCGTCGTTACCGCCGGCTGCCGGGAAATTTAAAGATACACGGTTAACAAGAATTTTACCGTATCACAAACGGTAATAATAATTATACGATGTGATTAATGCGCATTTACTAAAACGTCCTATACACGCAATTAATGACTGAAAATGAATGTGGATATCACAGTAACTGTCAACTTTATTCACTCCCATCTTCAAATTGATTTGAAAATCTGAGAAGAACTGGTGATGTGAAATGTCGGAAAAACAATGGGGGGAATGGCGGAAAGTGCTAACGTGCGCACATGGCTTTCACCGCCCTTCACGGTCAGGTAGTTTCAATTCAACATCGAAGTTCATGAAAACAGAAATCTAAAAAAAAAAAAAAAGAGAAATCTGACGGTAAAAATCTCGCCGGAAATGTCGTTTTCGCGGCGGTGATTGAGGAATTTCAGAATCGGATAAAAACAACAAGATACGATCGCGATTCACGAATCTCAAATTTAAATTTAAATTTAGAAATTTAAAAGTTTCGGTCAAAGAGAGAGAGAGAGAGAGGGAGGGAGTAAAATATTGAAGGCGTGAAATGGAATGTGCTAGGATGCGCCGGGCGCAGAAGCAGACAAAGAGAGAGTGCAGTAGATTGGGGGAACAGTGGGAGGAATACGACGGCGCATATTGGGGGAGAGACAAACTGGCAGTGGCAAAGAGACAAAGGTTTTCCAGAGAACAATACCTCTTTCTCCTTCGCCTTCTTCTTGTCATCTTCTCCCTTACTCTTCTCCTCCTTTGAATCCTCACCCTTCTTGTCCTCTTTCTTCTTCTGCTTCTGCTTTTCGCCTCCCCCTCCTCCGTCTTTCGCCTTCTCGCCGCCTTTGTTGCCCGCCGCAGGCGACACCACCACCACTTGCTTGTGCGTCTTCGCCTCCACTTTCTCCTTCACCACCGCCGGATCCACCTTCCCCGTCACTGTCACCTTGTTAGCGCTCAGCTCCACCTTCACATCCTCCACACCTTCATTCCCCACGCAATCAAATCAGATTAACTTAAACAGAATTTGTAAAAGTAAAATTGAAACAGTTAAATCTCTGAAGCATATTTGAAATACATACAAATTTCCGGAACAGATAAAACAGAGGATGATGAAAAACTTGAAAAGCAGAAACGAAAAGAGCATAACCGTGAATATTCCTTCTCAAAGGACAAAAAAAAGCAATAGCAAACATAGAATCTAACATAACAACAAAGAAGAAAAGCAAACAAAGGTAAAAAAGAGGAGACATTTTTACCATCGCAGCCTCGAATGGTTTTGACGATTTTGGAAATACAACCCTCGCAATGCAAATCGGCCTTGAGAACCACCAAAGCATTGTCGCCGCCGCCGCCCTTCTTGCCGCCGTCGGCCTTCTTCTGGTCGCCGCTCTCGCCCTTCTGATTCTGCTCACCACAAAAGCCGGCACACAGCATCAATATACACAAGAATAATGGGAGCCATTAACAGTGTATTGCAGAGAGATTAGGGTAGAGAATAAACTTACCGCGCCCATTTGTGAAGAAATTGTGAAATAACTGATAGAGAAAGAAATAGGAAAGCGAGTGCGAGTGGGAATCGGAGGCTTTTATGTATTTATAGAACCGCCAGGGGGTGGGGATGGGGAAACACAGGGTGGTTGTGCGTGTGAGAAAGTGGACTGCGTGATGAGTTGGCTAAAAATATACGAATTAATTTTAATTTTATATTATTATGCCACATAGATTTAGGACACGATGTTATTTGTGTTTGGAGGAGTAGATGAAATTTCTCACAAAAAATAAGACTTATTTGTAACATACTATTAAATAGTAACATCAAATTTCTCACATTATTCAAAAAGATATACACAATTTTATTTAAATTAATGTAATTTTAATCCTTTTAATATTCATTAATTTTTAGGATAAATTTCTTTGCTTGTTTTCATCAATATTTAGTGATAATTTTTAAATTTAATTTTTTAATATTTAATAGTGCTTTTAACATAATTTCTAAATATATAAAATTCACATACTAATTTTAAACTTAATATTATAAAAAAAATTAAATTTTAATAAATTCAATAAAGTCTCGTTAACTAAACCCGACACTTAAAATGGGCGGAGGGAGTATATATATATATTTTTTAATTTTTATAAATGTCAAATCATACAAAGAATTTGAATGGGCTAAAAAAGAAACCAAACCAAACACATCGTGGAACGATGGCTAAAAGGGATAGTTCAATCCAAGTACATGTAACAAAATGATCATTTGACGGACAAAGAGTTAACCAACCACAATAATCACATAATCATTAAAAGCCTCAGATACAGAATATCAATTAATAAATATTATTAAATATACATATCTAAATATTATACTGATATTTATATTTCGCAAAATAAAATTAATTCTATTAAATTGTTTAAAATCACAAAAAAAAATTTATAAACACTATTAAAATGTACACAAATAAAACTAAGGGTGCGCTTAGTTTATAAATTTACATATAGGAATGAGAATCAAAATTATAGTTATTGTTTGGTTAATAACTTTTTAAAACACAGTTATGTGATTTGATTACCTTCTATTAAAAACCTCACTTCTTAACTAAAAACATGTATCATTCCATCATCTTATTAGTAATATATAAATTTTAAGTTGGGATTAGTGCTTTTAGATTTTTGTTTTGATTTTTTTGTTCATATTGATGCTTTGAATCTCATTATATTAGGATCAATTACTTTGATTTTTGATTTTTGTATTTTTAAAATATTTATTCCCATTATAAGATTATACATATCCAAATATCAATATTGCTAATCATTCTAATTCGATCCCACTACTAAATATACAAAATAAATTTTACCAAAACCCAATAACATAACAAATATTTGATTCTCATTTCAATTTTAGTTTTCATGTGCTAACCAAACATGCCCTAACATCTATTTCTTAATTGGACAAATTTGTAAATTAGGCGTACGCGCACGTCCAATCGTGGTTGCTATTTCGAAGCGGGAATTCGGGGTTCGGGGCGAGGTGAGGGGTAGGTGCCAGGAAACTTCGGGTTCGGATCTTTGTGGTTTTGTTTTGTTATGGCCTATAGGCCTGCTTAGTGGGCCCTATCTTTTGCTTTTGGGCTTTTGTAGGCTGTAAAATCATGCACTTTTTTTTTTTTTCTTTCTTTTTCACTTTCTTGGCTTTATTAGGAGAATTATTAAAGACCATAGAAAGTCTATTAAGATTAATGGATATGCACTATACAAACTAATGGTCAACCCAAATTTTCATTTTAGGCAAATTATGCTGAGGACCCAAGTCCACCTTGCAAGGTGGACCTGGGTCCAAAACTACGTCGTTTTTGTCTTTTTTTTTTTTTTTTAATTAGTAAACATATTGCTGAATATAGAGTTGTCCAAAAATGTGTGAATGTAGAGGTTTCAAAGTGTGAATGTAGAGTATAGGAATCGTGAATGTACAGTTATGATTGTGTGAATGTAGAGTTGCCCAGAAATGTGTGAATGTGAATGTTTCAAATTGTGAATATAGAGTATAGAAATCGTGAATGTAGAGTTATGCATGTGTGAATCTGTAATAGAGTTAAGAAGTTCTAGTAACTTATAGCCCTGTAATGTGTGAATGTGAAGCTTTCAAGTTGTGAATATGGAGTATAGGACCTGTGAATATAGAATTTTGAATGTGTGAATGCATAACAGTGGTAAATACTAAACACATAATCTTGTAATGTGTGAATGTGGAGTTTACAAAGTGTGAATGTAGAGTATCATATAATCATGTAATGTGTGAATGTAGAGTTTACAAAGTGTGAATGTAGAGTATAGTGTATGTGAATGTGGAGTTTACAAAGTGTTAATGTAGAGTATAGTGTATGTGAATGTAGACCCAGGTCCACCTTGTACGGTGGACCTGGGTCCACGGCATAACAATTGTTCTTTTTATATGGTAGGTTTGGTTTGTATTATAAGTCCAAACTGAAGTAATAATTCTAGAAATATAAGATTTGTTTTTATATGGGGTACTCGAGTAACAATAAACCTATATATTATGATATGAATATTTATGGCCAAAACGTTAATGTAGTTAGGATAACATAGACACATTCATTGAACATGCACACCAATACGGCAATACTACTATGCAATCATATCATTCAGACAATTTGTAATCTAATTACATAAACTCTAGATGTTTTAGAATTGTAAATGATCTTATTTTAAAGTTTTATTTACTTTTTTTTTTGGAGTATGTATGAATTTTATATTAACTAGATAGTTACTAGTATTACTGTACTAGACACAATGGCCTAGTTTGGCAATCAACTATTAGCGGTTAACAGATTGTGTTAATGGTTAGCAGATAGCAGATTGTGTTAACATGCTTGACAAGTAGATTGTATCAGTAATTTGTAAAAAAAAAAATGTTTTGTAAAATTAACTGTTTAGGTTAGCAGTTAATATGTAAAATCACATATGATAATAATAATAATAATAATAATAATAATAATAATAATAATAATAATAATAATAAGGGGAGCCGCATACCACCTTGGTAGAAAAAGTGAGAATGGAGCTTTGAAGCTCCAATAATAGGAGCCTCAAGGCTCCATAAGTTTGTCTGCCCACGTTGATGGGCTAGTATGCGAATTGGCTTCTGATATACACAGTATAATTTTTTTAAATTCTTATTAAGGGACATTTTGAGGAAAGATTAATCATTCCCCAAAATGCCAAACTGAAATGCTACAAATTGTAGCGTTTTAGTTTCCAGCAGTTTGCTCCAAACCGTTGAATAACCAAACATCTTCTTTGATGTTTTGACCTGGATCAAAATGCGAAAGGGGCGGACCAACCAAACTTTTGACGGATATGTCATTTACCAAACATGCTCAATAACACATAAACAAGTTTGATAAATTGATGAAATTTTTATTTTATATTAACCAAATAGTCACTAGTACTACTACTACACACTGACCTTTTTGGTTTGAACCAGTCAATTATAGACAACTTAGATTAGTTTAGCTTTTTGTGATCATTTACCGATTAGGGTCACAAAGTGGGCAGATATGGACTTTCCTGTAAATTAAGAATGCAATGAAAAGATACATACATACTTGTAAATTATTTTGAATGTTAACTAGCATAAACAAAAAAAAAAAATATTTAAGTTCTCTGACTCATGTTATCTAAGAATGCAATTTTTATTGAAAGCCAATAGTCCAACATAACATTTTTTAAAGGAAATTCCAAACATAACATTAAAATTAAAAAAACTGCAATTGTCCAATGCTTTTAGACTTCCCATCAATTGATTAAACAAGTTGATTGACCACAGGAGATTGGAACATAATCCAAGCCAACTCCATTGGACTATACTCCAATTCAGTGCCACACAAAAAATCCGACTCCGATTTCACAAGACCTTGAATCGAGTTCATGGTTGGTTCCTCCTTAGGTGTGATGGCACAAATCGGCAAGGGCTGCGCTACATTCCCACTAATAACAGTGTTGATGGGTGGCATAGCCTGAGATAAGAGCCACTCTACGGTCTGACCGGCTGTGCGGTGGCCGAGCATTTTCATGAGGTAAAAAACCCGATCGGCGCAGGTAAGTGAGAGCCTGATTCTCCGGTCCCGACCGAACACCTTTTTGTGTCGGTCTGAAGATTTCTTGACGCTCCCACTGGAACTCCTATTCGAGGCCACCATTTTTTTTATTGAGAATATTTATTATGTTTCTGAATTGAGTATTTTATTTATTTATACACGACGAGGGGAAGAAATTTGGTAAGCATTTATATATATATAAGGAAATTTATTAAAAGCTATCAAATTTCAAATTCTCCAGAATTTTTTTGGGTCATTTTTAGATAATTATTTAGATTGCCAAAATATACGAGATCTTCAATTTGAAAAGGGGAAATGACAGCTGTTAAAAAAACGATGATAGTTGTCGGTGTATTTGCTTTGACTCGAAGGATACGAATTATTACGCATTTACAATTGTAAATTTACTTTATCATATAGTTCATGCACATTTAATAATAAAATAAACATTTTTAATACATATCAATTTCATCAATTTTTGAAAGATTTGTTTAATCTTGGCCGTGTTTAGTAAGCATTGAATAACTATCATTTGAAAATAAGTTTGATTGAGCTAGGGACCCGATGTCCATTTTATTGAAAAAGTTTTGGCTCAAGGGGGGTAGCAAGAAGGAATAATTCATGATGTGCTAGAAAGGTGGAAAGTAGGGTGGTTCAGATGAGCGGTGGCGTTGAATAAACTGGTAAAACAAGGAGGGCTGATTACTATTACTGCATGGTGGAGATTGCCCATGGTTAGCCAAAGCTTGGCCACTGTGAGGGCTCATCGACCTCTCACGGCCACGATATGGCTGGTGTAGGCAGTGTGCCCCGAAAGATGTCGTAGTCGTGGGGGTTGGGTTATCCACAGTTAACCAACGTTCAGTAGGCACAAGGGCTCATCGACTTCCTTTGGCCATGGCGTGATCGGCGGGGGTAACACCCCCTTGCACGGCGATTATGTCCCAACCAGCGAGAATGGTAGTTTGGACTTGTGTAGATTTTGGATAAGGCATGAGCGTACATACACAAGCGACGTGGAGGGGGTGGTGATCGGCCCCTAGGGCTGGGCTGGCGCATGGCTAGTGAGGTTAGCCCATCGGACTCCCCGGGATGTGGCATGGCTAGCGGGAGGCCAATCACCTCTAATGCACTATCGACATCCTCGCCAACGTAGTGCGAGCATGCATACGTGAGAAGGAGGCGAAAGAAAGGGGTGAACATGGTTTCATGGAGAGAGTCAGTAAAATCCCTTGTTGGCCGGCGGGGTGAGACCGCTAGAATTCTCGAGCCATGGCATGGCCAGGGGGTCGAGCGCCTTAGCGCCCCCGCGAGCGGGGCCATGGAGGTAGCATGGCGTGAGGGTGTATGGCAGATGGGTATGAGGGTAGAGAAGGTAGGTGAGAAATTGAAGACGTGGGTGAAGACATGGAACACGGAATGTGGGGTATGTGAACGGTAGGCATGGAGGATGAAGCTGATCTATACACTTGGCAAGACATGAGGGGTTCTTGAGTACTATAAAAAGGGGGGTGTCTTGCCTCATTTGGGACATCTTGGTTTGGTTCACTAAATCTCTCCTAGTCCAATAGCTTGTGATCCTAACCTTCAACCCATACAATAGGGTTTAATTCATAACAGTAATATTATTATTTCTAGTCCACTGTTTAGGCTGTAGCTTGTATTGTTTATTTATTATTTTGGCTGGCGTTTTGAGTCAGTATCTCGGACTTTGTATGTATTCCTTTGGGCCTAGTGTCCCGAGCAATAATACTATTATTTTCATATACCCTATTCTGTACTTCCATACCCGATTTATGGTGGATCCGATCTTAACAAAAGCATCATTGGCATCGTTTGTGGGGAATAGTACGAAAAACACGCCTTCTTAATTTTTACCCGTTTTACCATTGTTCCCTTTACTCAATCAAACCTGAGATACGCTGAAATGGCCGAGTCACATTCGTGGGGACTTATAGGAACACCTTGGCAGGCCCTAGGGTTAGCCTGGTTCATGAGTGTTTGTTCCTCACCCAGGGAACGTGAGAGGTTTGACTTGCACTATTGTCGTTGGAGGAGACGCTACCGGGCAACTAAGGTCCTCATGAATGAGTTGTACCTAGTGCTTGTTAGTGTTTAAATGTTCTAAACCCCAACTTGTAATTGACTAAATTATTATACAAAAATTAGATAGGTTAATTTTTAGTGTGAGTCAGTTTATTGAGTGAAGATTTGATCAAACAGACACTACAATAGAGCCTTGGAAATTAGCCGTTGAACTTCATCGACCTATCTAGGATTATTTTGGCTGAGCAGTTACAGCGTATGAGGTTACTTTACAAGAAAGTCCTTATCCCTAATATACCTCAAATGGTAAGACAATAATCTTCTACATGAAATATCTTCAAGATTACTTGTCTTCCATAAGTCAGAGTTTATATAAAGATAGAGAAGTGATTCAAGAAATAAGAGATTGAGTACTACGAGATATTCTTCTATATTTGAATCACTAAGAACCTCTCTCTACTAAGTTGGCGATATTCTGGGATGTCATGGTTACTGCCTGGCAACCGGCTTGGGGTGTTAACATTCGGGAGTTGGGTAATGAACGATTCCTGTTTACGTTTTACCATGAGAGGGATATAGCTCGTGTTCTAAAGGATGGGCCATGGATGTTTGATCAAAATTTGGTGCTTTTGAAACATTTGCATGAAGGGGATAATCCACTGATAGTTCCTATGGATTCTTCTTCTTTTTGGGTCCAAGTTCTTAACCTTCCGCTGGGCTTTTGGTTTGAAAAAGGTTGCTAGAATCATTAGTTCCTATGTGGGGGACTTTGAAATGGCAGACGAACGAAATTTTGATGGGATTCTGTGGACATTCCTGCGTGTTTGAACATTGTTGGATGTTACGAAACCTCTAAAAATGAAGATGAAGTTGAAGCGACTAGGGGGAGAGTGGTTTTAGATTGATTTCAAATATGAGAGGTTTTCGTCGTTCTGTTTCAATTGTGGCATTATGGGCCATGCTGAGAAGTTTTGCTCAGTGGATTTTGATAGTTCGATTGAGGGGAAGGAGAAAATCTATGGTGTGTGGATGAGGGCCGATGGTCGGGGTGGTGCGACGAAGAAGACTCTGAATAAGTGGATGGTCGTGGATTCTCTGGTGGCGTTGAGTTCGGTTGCCAACTCCAGAAAGCGATCTGAAACGGTCACTAATAATGTTGATTTAATGCGTTTGGCAATGATGGGGAAACCGTTACATGTTGGTGGTGTAGCGGCTGGGCAGAGTGTGGGAATGGAATTAAATGATAAGGTTTTAAATGATACTTATGAGGGTGATTAAGGTGAGGTGATAGTCATTATGGAGTAGAAGAGAAAACAGAAAGGTAGTAGGGGAGAGCAAGAGAGTGGGTCGGGTTCTTTGATTAGCCTAATGAATGTTGAAGAAATTAATCCAACATTGTCTTTGGAGGTGTGCTCTGGTCATCAGGCCCACCGGGCCCAATGAGTTACTTTAGTTGGAATTGCTGTGGGCTTGGAAACCCAGTGGCAGTTCAAATTTTATTGGGCTTTGCCCTTCAAAAAAGCCTGATATTTTATTTTTATCTGAAACTTTATGTCATGCTAGTCGTATAGAACATGTGAGGGTCCGTTTAAAATATGATTCCTGTTTTGCTATTGACGCGGTGGGTCGAGGGAGTGGTCTCGCTATTCTTTGGAATGAGGGATTAGATGTCCAAGTCACCGGGTACTCTAATCACTATATTGATGCTATTGTCTCAAAGCCGAATCAACCGCGATGGAGGTTCACGGGGTTTTATAGATGTCTGGAGAGGAACTGACGTCGACACTCTTGGAGTTTATTAAGGTATTTAGCTTCTCTCAACTCTCTGGCTTGGCTTTTGATGGGAGAGGATTTCAATGACATTATGTCGGAGAGGGAAAAGGTTGGCAGGGTTCCTCACCCGGAGTGGCTCTATAGGGGATTTTGTGAGGCAATTCAGGAGAGTGGATTGATAGATTTTGGTTTTGAGGGCTGTCAATTTACGTGGGAAAGGGGTCGGGGTACTGAAAATTAGGTTAGGGAAAAGCTTGATAGGGTTCTGGTTTCAATAACGTGAGAGAGATATTTTTCCGAACGCAAGAGCATGGTTAATTGAGGGAAGTAGTAGTGATCATATGCCTTTGCATTTGATTACAAATTTGGTAGGGAGGAGGAGTTTAGTGCGTCATCCTCAGTACGAGAACGCTTGGGGGAGAGTTCGGGAGTGTAAGGATTTGGTGGCTGGGGCGTGGACTGCCAATATTGACGAATCAATTGTAGTGAAGTTGGGGCGGTGTCGTAGGGAAATCTGGGAATGGGGTTGGCGGAGGGAGAAAGAAGGGGTACATGGGATTATGCGATGTAAAACGAGGTTAGAGAGGTTGAGAGGTAGGAGTGATGAGGTTAGTGTGAGGGAGTCCGGGGAGGTTCAGAAGGGTATTTAGGCTTGTTAAAGCTCAAAGTGATAAATGGAGGCAGCGTGAGAAAGAATGTTGGTATACGGGAAGTGATACAGATAGTAAGTTTTTTCACTCTTCAGTGAAAGGAAAGAGGAGGAGAAATTATATTCATGGGCTGAGGACTGGGAGTAGAGATTGGGTGGTCGATGAGTAGGGCAAAATAGCAGTTATGGTTGATTATTTCCTTAGTCGTTATGTTATAGAGGAGGGAGATGATCGACTGGTAATTGAGTGTCTTTCGTAGCAGATTACGGATGAGTAGAATGAATCCCTAGTTCGGCCAATAGATGTGGATGAGGTTAAAGGGTCTTTGTTTGCAATGTACCCAAACAAATCCCTAGGTCTAGATGGCTTGTCTCCGAGCTTTTTCCAAACGCACTAGGACGTGGTGGGTACCGAGGTAGTGACTTTATGTCAAAACTTCATTACTTCTAGTCTTTTGCCTGCATCTATAAATGATACTCATATTGTATTAATTCCTAAAACCAAAAATCCTGAAAAAATGACTGAGTTTAGACCTATTTCCCTTTGTAATGTTATTTATTGTATTGTTGCGAAGGTCTTAGCGAATAGGTTAAGGGGGGTGTTGAATTCTGTAATCTCTGATGTTCAGAGTGCTTTTAATCTCGGGAGGTCAATTATGGATAATGTGTTAATTGCTTTTGAAACTCATCATGCTATGTATCGGGGTAAAGGGGATATGGGAGGTTATGGTGCTTTGAAGGTTGATATGTGTAAAGCATATGATCCGGTGGAGTGGGGTTTCTTGGGAAGAGTTATGGGTAAGATGGGTTTTAGTGATACTGATCGGTGGGTGAGTTTGATGAAGGAGTGCATTTCCACTGTTCAGTATAATGTTTTGGTTGAGGGAAAGGAGTGGGACCTATTAAACCATCAAGAGGACTAAGGCAAGGGGATCCTTTATCTCCGTGCCTGTTTATTCTGGTCACAGAGAGTTTAAGTGCTATGTTAAGGGTGCATGAAGAAACGGGTGGTTTACATGGGGTAAGGGTGGCTAGAGGGGCTCCTATGATATCTCATCTTTTTTCGCCGATGATTGTTTGTTTTTCTTTAGGGCAAACACTTTGGAAGCGAGGGTTATTAGGGAGGTTCGAGGGAGTATGGGCAGGCTAGTGGGCAGCAGGCGAACTTTGGAAGACTACCATCGTTTTTGGTAACAATGTGGGGAAGGAGGATAAGGAGGGGGTTTGTGAGAATCTTGGGATCAATGAGCAGCCCGTGAGGGGGAAATATTTGGGCCTTCCGGGGTATGTGGGGAGACAAAAATGGGAAATTCTAGGTTTTGTACGTGAGAAGGTGCGAAGTAGGATTCTTCATTGGGGAAACCGTTTTCTTTCTAGAGCCGGGCGTGAGGTATTATTAAAAACTATTCTTCAGAGTCTTCCAAACTATGCCATGAATGTCTTCTTATTGCCTAACGGGTTGAGTGATGAGATTGAGAAATTAATGAACTCCTTTTGGTGGGGTGGCATAGGTTAACGTAGGGGGGGGGATAAGGTAGAGTACTTGGGCTGATTTGTGTTAGCTAAAGTATGTTGGCGGTATGGGGTTTCGAAGGGTGAGAGAGATGAACCTCTCTATGCTTGGGAAATAAGGGTGGAAGTTTATGACTCAACCTGATTCTTTGGTTACGAGAGTTTTTAAAGCCCGGTATTTTCCAAAATGTTCTTTTCGGGAGGCCCGGGGGGGGGGGGGGGGGGGGGGGGGGGGGGG